>NW_028261397.1:3351618-3426618 GCF_051295495.1 Thamnophis sirtalis | reverse complement strand
GTAATTAAAATACACAAGAGTCATACAACCATACAAGTCGAGAGGGGAGGGGAACTCATCAACCCCAGGCCTGCCGGCACAGCCAGGTTTTGACGGCTTTCCGGAAGGCCTGGAGAGAGGTGAGGGTCCGAATCTCCGCGGGGAGTTCGTTCCAGAGGGCCGGAGCTGCTACAGAGAAGGCCCTCCCCCGGGTAGTAGCCAGATGGCATTGGCTGGTAGACGGAACCCGGAGGAGGCCGACCCTGTGCGATCTAACGGGTCTATGGGAGGTAATTGGCAGCAGGCGGTCTCTCAAGTACCCAGGTCCAATACCATGAAGGGCTTTATAAGTTACGACTAGCACTTTGAAGCGTATCCGGAGACCGATCGGAAGCCAGTGCAGCTCGCGGAGGATAGGTGTAATGTGGGTGTACCGAGGTGCACCCACAATCGCTCGCGCGGCTGCATTCTGGACGAGTTGTAGTCTCTGAATACTCTTCAAAGGCTGCCCCATGTAGAGCGCATTGCAGTAGTCCAGTCTTGAGGTCACGAGGGCGTGAGTGACTGTCGGAGTGCCTCAGTGGTGGGTTCCAGCCGGTATGGCCCGGTACGGCCATACCAGTAGTAGTTGGGAGCAGTGGCCACCGTACCGGTATGGCCCACCCATCGGTTCTCGTTCCATACCTGTTTTTGAAACAACTGGGCCAATTGCGCACACATGCACAGCGTGCGGCGCCTGCACGACCTCGGACGAGCAGTTGGGTGTCACAGGGAAGTGCAGTGCGCATGTGTGCACAACGCACATCCGGGGCGTGAACGAACAGAGCACAAGCAGCGTACCGGTAGCGACGGTAAGAGCAACCCACCACTGAACCATATGATTTAGTTAGCCACTGCAAGGGATTTGCTTAACAACCGGGGCAAACAAATCATAAAACTGGGTGCAAAAATTATAAAATTGTAAAAGTATAATAAAATATAAAATGATAAAATGAATGATAAAATGATAAAATGATAAAATGATAAAATGATAAAATGATAAAATGATAAAATGATAAAATGATAAAATGATAAAATGATAAAATGATAAAAGGATAAAATGATAAAAGGATAAAAGGATAAAAGGATAAAAGGATAAAAGGATAAAAGGATAAAAGGATAAAAGGATAAAAGGATAAAAAGATAAAAAGATAAAATGATAATAAAATGATAAAATTAAATAAAAAAATGAAATGAAATGAAATAAAGTAAAAATAATAAAATGATATAATAAACTAAAATAATAAACTAAAATAATATAATAAATAAAATAATAAATAAAATAAATAAAATAAATAAAATAAATAAAATAAATAAAATAAATAAAATAAATAAAATAAATAAAATAAATAAAATAAATAAAATAAATAAAATAAATAAAATAAATAAAATAAATAAAATAAATAAAATAATAAATAAAATAAATAAAATAAATAAAAAATAAATACACTAAATAAAAAATAAATACACTAAATAAAAACTAAATAAACTAAATAAACTAAATAAACTAAATAAACTAAATAAACTAAATAAACTAAATAAACTAAATAAACTAAATAAACTAAATAAACTAAATAAACTAAATAAACTAAATAAACTAAATAAACTAAATAAACTAAATAAATAAACTAAATAAAAATAAATAAATAAAGTAAATAAAGTAAATAAAGTAAATAAAGTAAATAAAGTAAATAAAGTAAATAAAGTAAATAAAGTAAATAAAGTAAATAAAGTAAATAAAGTAAATAAAGTAAATAAACTAATAAATAAAATAAATAAACTAAATAATAAACTAAATAAAGTAAATAAAGTAAATAAAGTAAATAAACTAAATAAACTAAATCAACTAAATCAACTAAATCAACTAAATAAAATAAATAAAATAATAAATAAAATAAATAAAATAATAAATGAAATAAATAATAAAATAAAATAAAATATACAAACTCCCCATCCTTTCTGGAAACCGTCAGAGACGGGGAATATGCGCCCGACAAGCTCCAAACCAATACACAACCACAGCACCCTTAAGCCTTCCTCCTCCTCCCTCAGAAATCTTTTGTGTGACCCACAATCGCCCCTCTTCCCCAAACCCCGGAACCGGACCCTGGAGTGGGGTGGGATGGGGGGAAGAACAACGCACCTGCAGCTTCCAAATACTTTTGCTCTCCTGCGCGATCCTGTTGACGGTTTCTCCCATGAGGGCGATCAGCATGTTCAGGAGAAGGATGTAGGTGAGGACCACGTAGAAGAGCAAGAGGATGATAAAGACGGACTTGAAGCGGTAGTTCTCGGTGAACTCCAGGTCGCCCATCCCGATGGTGAACTTGAAGAGCTCCAGGCAGGTGGTGTAGAGATTGTTGTAGGATGGGCGGGCCTTCACGGGACACGGGCAGACATCCGGCGGCGGAGAGGTCTCTGGACGCCCATCGTCTTCCTCAATAAGGGTCACCACCGCTGTCACAAAGGGGAACATATCACGGTGGTGGGTGAGCATCGGAAGGCACCTCAGAGGTCATGTAGGGTGACTGCACTGACCTGGTGTGGCTCTTGCCCAGGGGTGGGATTCAGCCAGTTCGGACCAGTTCAAGCGAACCGGATGCTAATTTTACATCTGGTTCTCCGAACCTGTAGTTTCAAGGACTGGCTGGCCGCGCCCACCCCTCCCCTCCCCTCCCCGGCGTCTCCACATGGCCCGTTTTGGATGCCAGGTAAGTGCAGGACTCGCACAGAGGCTCTGGGAGAGCAAAAATGGGCCTCCCAGAGGTTCTAGAAGCAGGCCGGTTTCCAGCCTTCGAGGGGCTCTGGAGTCTGGGGGAGGGCTTTTTCCCCCTCCCGGAGGCTCAAAGAAAATCTCCGGAGCTTGGGGAGGATGAAAATGCTCCTTCCCACGGTGCTGGAGGCCGAGTAGGCCACGCCCACCATGGCCACGCCCACCCAGCAACCAGGCAGGAAACCGGTTGCTAAAATTTTTTGAATCCCATCCCTGCTCTTGCCTCTTCCTCCTTGCTGCCCCCCCCCGGCCCGCTCCCCACTTCAGGCAGACCCTCCCTCACCTGTCGAAAATCCCAGGTGGAAGAGTAGATAAACCATGATAAAACGTCCCAGATCTCGTAGCATCATCTGCAAGGAGAGGAGAAAATGGCAATGGGTCCCTTCCAAGTGTGGCAGATTAGGAAAGCAGAAAGGGGCACGGGGGGCACAGGGGGGGGCTTCTGTGTCCATTCCCCTTTCCTAATCTGAAGATGCCCTCTTAATTTGAAGCCCTCCTGATCAGTGGTGCCCTCCTAATCCCATGTCTCTTTTTGCCCTCCTAATCCCATGCCCCATTTCTGCCCTGCTAATCTGAAGATGCCCTCCTAATCTGAAACCCTTCTAATCCCTTGCCCATTTTCTGCCCTCCTAATCTGAAGATGCCCTTGTAATCCCATGCCCCCTTTTGCCCTCCTAATCCCCATGACCCATTTCTGCCCTCCTAATCTGATGCCCCATTTCTGCCCTGCTAATCTGAAGATGCCCTCCTAATCTGAAACCCTTCTAATCCCTTACCCATTTTCTGCCCTCCTAATCCCTTGCCCATTTTCTGCCCTCCTAATCTGAAGATGCCCTTGTAATCCCATGCCCCCCTTTTGCCCTCCTAATCCCATGCCCCATTTCTGCCCTCCTAATCCGAAGATGCCCTCCTAATCTGGAACCCTTCTAACCCCTTGCCCATTTTCTGCCCTCCTAATCTGAAGATGCCCTTGTAATCCCATGCCCCCCTTTTGCCCTCCTAATCCCATGCCCCATTTCCTCCCCCCTAATCTGAAGATGCCCTCCTAATCTGAACACCTCCTAGTCCGAAGCAGCCGCTCATGCCCAGCCCCTTCCTCCCTTCCAGACCAACCTTCTCCAGCATCACGGAATAGATGCCCATTTGCTGGAAGCCCCGGGTGTAATAGATCAGGTTGGACCAGCCCAGTGCCAGGGCAAACACCATCAGCACCACGTAGGTTTCCTGCTTGCTGAAGTAAAGGACGGCCGAGCCCAGCAGGAGGACCGAGTGGACGAAGCTGGAGGGAGCAGAAGGGGAGGGAGAAAGGAGGGGAGGGGCAGGCGGGCATCTCCTTCAGATTCAGGCTAATTGGGGGCAACAGGTGGAAACTCTCGTCTCTATTGCTGGCAGTTGGAGACCTAATGATTGTTGGTTGCAATTCCCATATTCACTAGCACTGATGATGTTCCCTAGTTGGGTCATGAAATGTCTGCAAGAAAACCACCCAGCTCAGAGAGCACCAAGGACCCCACAGTCTTCTTCCTCCTCCTCCTCCTCCTCCTCCTCCTCCTCCTCCTCCTCCTCCTCCTCCTCCTCCTCCTCTTCGTCCTCCTCTCCTCCTCCTCCTCTTCGTCCTCTTCCTCCTCCTCCTTCTCTTCCTCTTCTTCTTCCTCTCCTCCTCCTCCTCTTCTTCCTCTCCTCCTCCTCCTCCTCTTCTTCTTCCTCTCCTCCTCCTCTTCGTCCTCTTCCTCCTCCTCCTCCTCCTCCCTCCCTCCCTCCCTCCCCCTCCTCCTTCCCACAAAACTCCTTCCCTTCTAGCACTGATGGTGTTATCTAGTTGGGTAGTGAAAAGTCTGCATGAAAACAACTGAGGTCAGAGGGCACCAAGGACCCCACAATCCTCCTCCTCCTCCTCCTCCTCCTCCTCCTCCTCTCCTCCTCCTCCTCTTCGTCCTCTTCCTCCTCCTCCTTCTCTTCCTCTTCTTCTTCCTCTCCTCCTCCTCCTCTTCTTCCTCTCCTCCTCCTCCTCTTCGTCCTCTTCCTCCTCCTCCTCCTCCTCCCTCCCTCCCTCCCCCTCCTCCTTCCCACAAAACTCCTTCCCTTCTGGCACTGATGGTGTTATCTAGTTGGGTAGTGAAAAGTCTGCATGAAAACAACCGAGGTCAAAGGGCACCAAGGACCCCACAGTCCTCCTCATCCTCCTCCCGCAAACCTCACTCCTTTCTAACACTGATGATGTTCCCAAGTTTGGTAATGAAACGTCTGCAAGAAAACAACAAAGCTTAGAGAGCACTAAGGAGCCCACAGTCCTCCTCCTCCTCCTCTTCTTCCTCCTTCACCGCACAAACCCACCTCTCTTTTAACACTGATGGTGTTCCCTAGTTGGGTCATGAAACGTCTGCAAGAAAACAACGACGCTCAGGAAGCACCAAGGACCCCATAATACACCTCCTCCTCCTGCTGCTCCTCCCTTCTAGCACTGATGATGTTACCTAGTTGGGTCATGAAACGTCTGCAAGAAAACAATCAACCTCAGAGAGCACTAAGGAACCCATCATCATCATCATCATCATCATCATCATCATCATCATCATCATCATCATCATCCTCTTCTTCCTGCACACACACACACCTTCTAGCACTGATGATGTTCCCTAGTTGGGTCATGAAACGTCTGCATGAAAACAACAAAGCTTAGAGAGCACTAAGGAGCCCACAGTCTTCCTCCTCTTCCTCCTTCACCGCACAAACCCACCTCTCTTTTAAACATTGATGGTGTTCCCTAGTTGGGTCATGAAACGTCTGCATGAAAACAACAAAGCTTAGAGAGCACTAAGGAGCCCACAGTCTTCCTCCTCTTCCTCCTTCACCGCACAAACCCACCTCTCTTTTAAACATTGATGGTGTTCCCTAGTTGGGTCATGAAACGTCTGCAAGAAAACGACGACGCTCAGGAAGCACCAAGGATCACACAGTCCTCCTCCTCCCTCCTCCTCCTCCTCCTCTCCTCTCCTTTCCCTTATTCCTCCTCCTCCCTTTCTGCTTTTTTACACCACAACCCCCTCCCTTCTAGCACTGATGATGTTACCTGCTTGGGTCATGAAATATCTGCAAGAAAACCATCAAGCTTAGAGAGCACCAAAGACCTCACAGTTCTCCTCCCCCCCCCGTCTTCCTCCTCCTCCTCCTCCTTACAAACTCAACTCCCTCCTAGCACTGATGATGTTACCTAGTTGGGTCATGAGACGTCTGCAAGAAAGGACCAAGCTCAGAGAGCACCAAGGACCCCCTACTTCTCCTCTTTCTCCTCCTCTCCACAAACTTCACTCCCTTCTTGGATGAATTATCCGGTTCCACCACAAAACCGCGTTCAACTAAAGCGCGCTCGACGAAACCGCGTAGCTGACGTCATCACAGGGCGACAACAGCGCGGAGACAGAAGCACGCTGTAAATGCTAAACCTAAAATTAACCCCTAAACCTAAACCTAACCCCCCTAAACCTAACTCTAAACCTAAACCTAATCCTAACCCTTAACCTAACCCTAACCCTAACCCTAACCCTTAACCTAACCCTAAACCTAACCCTAAACCTAACCCTTAACCTAACTCTAAACCTAAACCTAAACCTAAACCTAATCCTAACCCTTAACCTAACCCTAACGCTAACCCTAACCCTAACACTAACCCTAACCCTTAACCTAACCCTAAACCTAATCCTAAACCTAACCCTAAACCTAACCCTTAACCTAACTCTAAACCTAAACCTAAACCTAAACCTAAACCTAATCCTAACCCTTAACCTAACCCTAACCCTAACCCTAACCCTAACCCTAACCCTAACCCTAACCCTAACCCTAACCCTAACCCTAACCCTAACCCTTAACCTAACCCTAAACCTAACCCTAAACCTAACCCTTAACCTAACTCTAAACCTAAACCTAAACCTAACCCTTAACCTAACCCTAACCCTAACCCTAACCCTAACCCTAACCCTAACCCTAACCCTAACCCTAACCCTAACCCTAACCCTAACCCTAACCCTAACCCTAACCCTTAACCTAACCCTAAAGCTAACCCTAAACCTAACCCTTACCTTAAGTTGAATCAGCTTGCTTTCAAAGCGCTATTTAAAGCGCCCTTCTTTCTCCGCGCTCGCTGTTGTCGCCCTGTTGATGACGTCAGCGACGCGGTTTAATCGGGTGCGCTTTAGTCGAGCACGGTTTTGTCGTGCCATGGAATTATCCAGCTAGTTCGTGAAACATCTGCAAGGAACCCCCCCCCAAGCTCCCCCAAGAGAGCACCAAGGACTCCCCAGAACCGAAAGGAAAAAAGCTAGCTAAGTTCAGAGACCCCCATCATCCCCCCACCCCCCCACCCCAAAGCAAAGCACATCTCTGAGTGACGTACAAAAGCAGCTCGCTGTAGCATTCGGTACATATGGCTTTCAGAGACGGGCGCCTTTGTTGGAAATACTTGATCTGCAAGGGGGGAAAAGAGAGAAAGAGGGAAGGAAAACGGGATGAGTAACTTTTCCAAAGTTGTGCGCGAGGAGGGGTCTCTCTTGCTAGATTGGGGAGGAGGGTACCATGCTTGGTTCTAGACCAGTGGTGGGTTCTGGCCGGTACGGCCCGGTACGGATATACCAGTAGGAGCCGGGAGCAGCTGACAGTGTACCGATACGGTGGCCGGTTTGGCCCACCCGTGTTCCACACCGTTTTTTAAAGCAACCAGCCAATTGCGCAGGCGCACAGTGTGGGCGCCTGCGCGAGCTCCAACAAGCCGGTGGGTGTCGCAGGGGCAGTGGAGTGAACATTTGTGCGCAGCGTGTGTGCACGATAGGACGCCCGGCCCAGTGAGCACCGTACCGGGAGCGACCAGGAGAGGAACACACCACTGTTCTAGGCCCCATCAGAGTTGGTATTCAGCCGGTTCCGACTGGTTCTGGCGAATCGGTAGTGGAAATTTGGAGTTGTTCGGAGAACCGGCAAAAACCATCGCTGACTGCCCTCGCCCTCATCTATTCGCTGCCTCCCGAGTTCCAGCTGATTGGGAGGGAACGGGGATTTTGCAGAATCCTTCCCCCAGGAGTGGGGAGGAAATGGGGATTTCGCAGTATCCTTCCCCCACGAGTGGGGAGGGAATGGGGATTTTGCAGTATCCTTCCTCCAGGAGTGGGGAGGGAATGGGGATTTTGCAGTATTCTTCCCCCAAGAGTGGGGAGGAAATGGGGATTTTGCAGAATCCTTCCCCCAGGAGTGGGGAGGAAATGGGGATTTTGCAGAATCCTTCCCCCAGGAGTGGAAAGGAATGGGGATTTTGCAGTATCCTTCCCCCAGGAGTGGGGAGGGAATGGGGATTTTGCAGTATCCTTCCCCCAGGAGTGGGGAGGGAATGGGGATTTTGCAGTATCCTTCCCCCAGGAGTGGGGAGGGAATGGGGATTTTGCAGTATCCTTCCCCCAGGAGTGGGGAGGGAATGGGGATTTTGCAGTATCCTTCCCCCAGGAGTGGGGAGGGAATGGGGATTTTGCAATATCCTTCCCCCAGGAGTGGGGAGGGAATGGGGATTTTGCAGTATCCTTCCCCCCCCGGGAGTGGGGAGGGAATGGAGATTTTGCAGTATTCTTCCCCCAGGAGTGGGAAGGGAATGGGGATTTTGCAATATCCTTCCCCCCCCCCCGGAGTGGGGAGGGAATGGGGATTTTGCAGTATTCTTCCCCCAGGAGTGGGGAGGGAATGGGGATTTTGCAGTATCCTTCCCCCAGGGGTGGGGAGGAAATGGGGATTTTGCAGTATCCTTCCCCCAGGAGTGGGGAGGGAATGGGGATTTTGCAGTATCCTTCCCCCAGGAGTGGGGAGGGAATGGGGATTTTGCAGTATCCTTCCCCCAGGGGTGGGGAGGAAATGGGGATTTCGCAGTATCCTTCCCCCAGGAGTGGGGAGGGAATGGGGATTTTGCAGTATCCTTCCCCCAGGAGTGGGGAGGGAATGGGGATTTTGCAGTATCCTTCCCCCAGGAGTGGGGAGGAAATGGGGATTTCGCAGTATCCTTCCCCCAGGAGTGGGGAGGAAATGGGGATTTTGCAGTATCCTTCCCCCAGGAGTGGGGAGGGAATGGGGATTTTGCAGTATCCTTCCCCCAGGAGTGGGGAGGGAATGGGGATTTTGCAGTATCCTTCCCCCAGGAGTGGGGAGGGAATGGGGATTTTGCAATATCCTTCCCCCAGGAGTGGGGAGGGAATGGGGATTTTGCAGTATCCTTCCCCCCCCCCCGGAGTGGGGAGGGAATGGAGATTTTGCAGTATTCTTCCCCCAGGAGTGGGAAGGGAATGGGGATTTTGCAGTATCCTTCCCCCCCCCCCGGAGTGGGGAGGGAATGGGGATTTTGCAGTATTCTTCCCCCAGGAGTGGGGAGGGAATGGGGATTTTGCAGTATCCTTCCCCCAGGGGTGGGGAGGAAATGGGGATTTTGCAGTATCCTTCCCCCAGGAGTGGGGAGGGAATGGGGATTTTGCAGAATCCTTCCCCCAGGAGTGGGGAGGGAATGGGGATTTTGCAGTATACTTCCTCCAGGAGTTGAGAGGGAATGGGGATTTTGGAGTATCCTTCCCCCAGGAGTGGGGAGGAAATGGGGATTTTGCAGTATCCTTCCCCCAGGAATGGGGAGGAAATGGGGATTTTGCAGTATCCTTCCCCCAGGAGTGGGGAGGGAATGGGGATTTTGCAGTATCCTTCCCCCAGGAGTGGGGAGGAAATGGGGGTTTTGCAGTATCCTTCCCCCAGGAGTGGGGAGGAAATGGGGATTTTGCAGAATCCTTCCCCCAGGAGTTGGGAGGAAATGGGGATTTTGCAGTATCCTTCCCCCAGGAGTGGGGAGGGAAGGGGGATTTTGCAGTATCCTTCCCCCAGGAGTGGGGAGGAAATGGGGATTTCGCAGTATCCTTCCCCCAGGAGTGGGGAGGAAATGGGGATTTTGCAGAATCCTTCCCCCAGGAGTTGGGAGGAAATGGGGATTTTGCAGTATCCTTCCCCCAGGAGTGGGGAGGGAATGGGGATTTTGCAGAATCCTTCCCCCAGGAGTTGGGAGGAAATGGGGATTTTGCAGTATCCTTCCCCCAGGGGTGGGGAGGAAATGGGGATTTTGCAGTATCCTTCCCCCAGGAGTGGGGAGGGAATGGGGATTTTGCAGAATCCTTCCCCCAGGAGTGGGGAGGGAATGGGGATTTTGCAGTATACTTCCTCCAGGAGTTGAGAGGGAATGGGGATTTTGGAGTATCCTTCCCCCAGGAGTGGGGAGGAAATGGGGATTTTGCAGTATCCTTCCCCCAGGAGTGGGGAGGAAATGGGGATTTTGCAGTATCCTTCCCCCAGGAGTGGGGAGGGAATGGGGATTTTGCAGTATCCTTCCCCCAGGAGTGGGGAGGAAATGTGGGTTTTGCAGTATCCTTCCCCCAGGAGTGGGGAGGAAATGGGGATTTTGCAGAATCCTTCCCCCAGGAGTTGGGAGGAAATGGGGATTTTGCAGTATCCTTCCCCCAGGAGTGGGGAGGGAAGGGGGATTTTGCAGTATCCTTCCCCCAGGAGTGGGGAGGAAATGGGGATTTCGCAGTATCCTTCCCCCAGGAGTGGGGAGGAAATGGGGATTTTGCAGAATCCTTCCCCCAGGAGTGGGGAGGAAATGGGGATTTTGCAGTATCCTTCCCCCAGGAGTGGGGAGGGAATGGGGATTTTGCAGTATCCTTCCCCCAGGAGTGGGGAGGAAATGGGGATTTTGCAGTATCCTTCCCCAGGAGTGGGGAGGGAATGGGGATTTTGCAGTATCCTTCCTCCAGGAGTGGGGAGGGAATGGGGATTTTGCAGTATCCTTCCTCCAGGAGTGGGGAGGAAATGGGGATTTCGCACTATCCTCCCCCCAGGAGTGGGGAGGAAATGGGGATGTTGCAGTATTCTTCCCCTGGAGTGGGGAGGAAATGGGGATTTCGCACTATCCTCCCCCCAGGAGTGGGGAGGAAATGGGGATTTTGCAGTATCCTTCCCCCAGGAGTGGGGAGGAAATGGGGATTTCGCACTATCCTCCCCCCAGGAGTGGGGAGGAAATGGGGATTTTGCAGAATCCTTCCCCCAGGAGTGGGGAGGAAATGGGGATTTTGCAGTATCCTTCCCCCAGGAGTGGGGAGGAAATGGGGATTTTGCAGTATCCTTCCCCCAGGAGTGGGGAGGAAATGGGGATTTTGCAGTATCCTTCCCCCAGGAGTGGGGAGGAAATGGGGATTTTGCAGTATCCTTCCCCCAGGAGTGGGGAGGGAATGGGGATTTTGCAGTATCCTTCCTCAGCCACACCCACCAGGCCACGCCCACCAAGCCACATAACTGGTAGTAAAAAAATTTGAATCCCACCACTGTGATTGTTTTAAGCAGACAATAAGAGAAGGATCAGTGGCGGAAGGGGTTAACATCTGTACCTCTGTCACTTTCTTTATCCCCTAGCACCTCTGGATCCTGGTGGGAATATATATAGGTAGTCCTCAACCTATAACCATTCGTTTGGTAACCATTCAGAATTGCCACAGCACTGAAAAAAAGTGACTTATGGCCATTTTTCACGCGACCGTTGCATCATCCCCGTGGTCATATGACCAAAATTCAGGGGCTTGGCAACCAACTCGCACTTATGACAGTTGCCGTGTCCTGGAGTCTCATGAGTCAGATTCACTTAACAACCGCGTGACTAACTTCAGAACTGCAGCGATTCGCTTAACAACGTTGGCAGGAAAGGCTGCAAAAATGGACCAAACTCACTTAACAACCATCTCGCTGAACAATGGAAATGTTGGGCTCAGTTGTCGTCGTAAGTCGAGGACTACATATATTTGCGAGCTTTTGATCCCCTAGGCACGAATGGATGAGTCCTAGAAATTCGTGCACCATTCTCTCTTTTTTGCTCCCCCGTTTTCTATTATTCCTACTATGCCTTTTCTATTGTGGAGAAATGGGAGGTAGGGATTGTATGGAGTTAGATGATAGGTAGCCATAACAATATTCTTTCTAGAAAGCCAAGGTCATCCTTTGTCTTTGCACCTCTGCACCTGACCGGAGCTGGATGGGTGGATGAGGGTGGAGAGGGACCTACGGGGGGGGGGGGGGCTGGTCCAAACTCGTACCCCTCGGAAGAAGAAGTAGGCGCCTCCCAACACGCTCAGGATTTCCCCGGTGACCCGGAAGTACTCACTGCTCGTGTGATGAAAAGTGAACGGAGGCTGTGAACGGAGAGCAAGCAGAGGCACAGTGTGAAAATTCAGGCATATCACCGAACGGAAAAATCACTGATCTCTGAGCTTCAACATAAAACAGAGAATAATAGAGCTGGAAGGGACTTTGGAGGTCTTCTAGACTAGTCCAACTCTCTGCTTGAGCAGGAGAACCCTATACCCATGATGGCAAACCTATGGCACGCATGCCCAAAGTGGCACATGGAGACATTTCACCTGGCCCATGCGCAGTCACCTGTTCCACTTCCACGTTTCTGCCGCACATGTGCGCGTGATGATCAGGTATCCTTTGTTGCTTGTGGCAGTGCCGGAAACCGGAAAAGCTGATCTTCTGTTTTCCAGGGTCAGCATGTGTGCTGGCCAGCTGATTGGCACTTGTGCATGCGCATCAATAACCAGAAGACTTGCTGGCTGGCGCACATGCGCATGCCGGAGACTAGAAGTCCGTTTTTCAGTGCGCGCATGTCCCCTGTGCAGCTCCTCTTCCTGGTTGTGGTCCAGACAAGCGTGTGAGAGAAGGACTCCCTTTTCGGCACTTGGTGGCGTGCATGTGTGTGCGCACACTCTCTTTTTAGCCCTCAATGCCGAAAAGGTTCACCATCATGGCCCTATACCATTTCAGACAAAGGATTGTCCAACCGCTTCTTAAAAACTTCCAGTGTTGGAGTATTCAAAAATTCTGGTGACAAGTAGTTCCGCTGGTTACAATACAATACAATACAATACAATACAATACAATACAATACAATACAATACAATACAATAGCAGAGTTGGAAGGGACCTTGGAGTCTTCTAGTCCAACCCCCTGCCAAGGCAGGAAACCCTATACCGTTCCAGACAAATGGCTATCCAGCATCTTCTTAAAGACTTCCAGTGTTGGGGCATTCACAACTTCTGGAGGCAACTTCTGTTCCACTGGTTAATTGTTCTCACTGTCAGGAAATTCCTCCTCAGTTCTAAGTTGCTTCTCTCCTTGATTAGTTTCCACCCATTGCTTCTTGTTCTACCCTCAGGTGGAGAGGTTGAGAAGAACATAATATTTTGTGGGTAACATGATAGCAGCCTTCCAGTATTTTTTAAAAAGAGTTTTATTATTTTTTAGTTACAAAAATAAACATTCCATCTTTCCTTCTGCAGCGTGGGTACTAATATCTTGGTGCAATATCATTCCTCTTTTTGCCACATCTTTCACATTCATATTAACATTATTTCCCCAAGTTTAGCATTATAATATATTGAGCATTTAAACGTTATGGAACTCTCCATGTTTCTTCTTAATATCTTCTAGTAATAATATCAAAGGAACATTAAACATCATTCTTCGCATCATACGCATACTAACAGTTTCCATCTTATTTCTATCTCTATCTAAGTCTATTGTCTATTTATTTTTTTAGCTTTCTTCATTTCCAAATTCTTTCCCCCCGCCCTTCAACCATTGGTAAAATACTTCCCAAATCATATAATATTCAATTTGCTCTTTCTTCTTAATTGCTAATGTTAATCTGTTCATTTCTGCACTTTCTAATATTTTCCTTATCCCCTTCTCATCAATAGGAATCTCTACACTTTTCCAATGTTGTGCAAATAGAACTCTAGTTGCGGTTAATACATGATGTCAGGCCTGCAATTATATTCCTTTTAGAATTTTGGCCTGCCACACTTCCTCTTATTTCATTATGCTGTTTCTTTAGTGTAGTTGATGGGAGTGGGGAATAGACAGGAGTGAGATTGTGGAATGTATTGTTTTCATTATTTACTAGAAGCCAAGGTCATCCTTTGTCTCCGCACCAGTACACCAGAGGTGGGTTCCTACCAGTTCGCACCTCTTCGGTAGAACCGGTTCGTCAAATCTACCCAACCAGTTAGAAGAGGTTCCACCAGTGGACCCGGAAAGCAGGCCACAACTACAGAAGAGGTTCCAACATTTTTTGAAACCCACCACTGGTCCTTGGATATGATTATTCTACACTATCATGCTCCTATTTATAAAACTCAGTGCCTCCGTGAAAGGTAAGGATGACTACTGCGTTTGTGGTGCAATCAGAACATTGCGTGTGTTGAAGTTGTTTTAACGCAAACCAAAGATGCCTTTTAAAAAACAAGTTTACATCATGTTCTTATGCATGCCAGTGCTGTGTGGGAGGTAATTTAAGGTGGTTCTGACAAGTGTCATCGGCATCTTCATATCCGGTCACATGGGTGGCAAGCCACTCCCACAAAGGAGGCCACACCCACAGAGTAGGTTCGAACAATTCTTGAAACCCACCACTGCAGTACACCTGACGGGAAGAAGCTGGGTGTGGATGCCAGTGTGGAAGAAGAAGATTGGACCATGTGATGGATTGTGGGTGTGAGGACAAGATCATGAACTTTTAACTGGGTGGGATTCTGATGTCATTTCCAGTATTGGGATTAACACAGATGTGCTAAGATGTCTGCTTTATTAAATTGGAATTTTAAGGATTGTTTTGCCTTTGATTCTGATTTAATTCTATATGATACTTGGAACGCTGACACATGAATGATTAAATATACATTCTCTTTATTATAAATTTAGCCTTCCAGTATTTGAGGGGCTGCCCCAAAGAACTGTGGGGCGGGGAGGGTTGTCAACTTGTACTCCAAAGTCCCTGAAGGCAGGACAAGAAGGAATGGGTGGAAACGAATCAAGGAGAGAAGCAACCTGGAATTAAGGCAAAATTTCCCAACAGTGAGGACAATTAACCACTGGAACAGCTTGCCACCAGAAGCTGTGAGCACTCCAACCCTGGAGGTTTTTAAGAAGAGACTGGACAGCCGTTTGTCTGAAACAGTAGAGGGTCTCCTGCTTGAGGAAGGGGTTGGACTAGAAGACCTCCAAGGTCCCTCCCGAGTCCCAAATCTATTATTCTGCTAAACTCAAAATAAGCTCTGATGAATTACTATTGTGCTTTGAAAATAAGAACAATAATTCAAATAAGTTTGTGGCCTTCAAATGGACCAATGTTTCCAGAGAAAAGTACAGGTAAGCCTTGAGTTACGACCATAATTGGGAGCAGGATTTCTGCTGCTAAGGAAGACCGTTATTAAATGAATCAAGCTGTCACTAATGAATCTGAGAAAAGTAAAGATGGTTGCAGAGCGCCAGCTCCGTTTCAAAGTTGACCCATGCCTGGTTCTTAAGTGAATCACTGCAGTTAAGTGAATAGCAGGTAGCCCTCAACTTACGACCATTCATTTAGTGACGAAAGTTACCACGGCACTGAACAAATTAACTTACGACCATTTTTTTACATTTACGACCATTGCCAAATCCCCATGGTCACGGGATCAAAATTCAAAGGCTTGGCAACCGACTCGTACTTACGACAGTTGCAGTGACGTGGGGGTATGATCACCATGGCAAAGCCAGATTCAATTAATGATGGTGTAACTAACTTAATAACTGCAGTGATTCGCTTAGCAACTGTGGCAAGAAAGGTAATAAAACAGAGCAAAACTATTTTTCTCAGAGACGGAAATTTTGGCTAAGTTGTGGTCAAACGTTGAGGACTAGCTGTACATGGTCGTTAAACGAATCCAGCTTCCTCCATTTTATTTGCTTGTAGGAACTTGGCTGGGAAGGTCCCTGGGATGATGGAACAACTGGGGCAGGAAAGGTCGTAAAACTGTGTTTCACACTTACGACCCGTGGTCACGTGGTTGAAATTCAGTCAAAACTGGTTCATATTTATGACGTCTGCAGTATGACAAGCAAAGTCAACAGGGGAACCAAGATTCGCTTAACAGCCAGGGGACTAACTTAACAACCGCAACGATTCATTTAACAACGGTGACAAGGAAGGTCGTGAAATGAGGCGAGACTCGGTTAACAACTGTCTCGCTTGGCAATGGAAGGATTGGGCTCCATTGTGGTCGTAGGTCGAGGACTACCTGTAAGGGGGGGGGAGAAACCCCAGGAGGCTTAAGGAGGCGTGGCCTCACCGTTCCTTCTTTCTTGGTAGGTCGATAGTAGGCCGCGACGGTGAGGATGAGGATATGCACCGTGTAGATGAAGAAGTTGAAGTAGAAGAGATGTTTCACAAACCGGTCCCACTTATCCTGCAGGAGCTGGTTGAGGGGTTCCACCAGGAGCATTTCGTGGCGATTCTAGGAAGAGGAGACACCCCCCGCTCCCCGAGGGTTTATTTTATATTGATTTATCTGTTTATTTGCATCCCACTTTTACTCTTTTTAGAAATAACTGAAGGAGGTGAACATACCCCATACACTTTTCTCTTCCTTGTTGCCCCATCACAACAACCCTATGAGGTAGGCTAGGCTGAGAGTGAGTGACTAAATCAATCTCAATCTAACCCTAATCCTAACCCTTAATCTAAATCAATCTCAATGTCAATTCAAAATCTAACATCTGACAGCTCAATCTCAATCTAGAATCTCAGTCTAACCCTAACCCTAAATCTAAATCAATTTCAATCTCAATCTAACATCCCAATCTAAACCTAAACCTAAAATTATTTTAAAAAATGTATATTTTAAAAGCTAAACTCTAACATCTCAATCTCAATCTAAAATCTCAATCTAACATCATCTAACATCTAACATCTCAATCTAAACCTAAACCTAAAATTATTTTTTAAAAAAATATATTTTAAAATCTAAAATCTAACATCTCAATCTAAAATCTAACATCTAACATCTCAATCTCAATCTAAAATCTCAATGTAAACCTAAACTTAAATCTAAAATTATTTTAAAATGTTTACATTTTAAAATCTAACATCTCAATCTCAATCTAAAATATCAACCTAAATCTAACCCTAACCCTAAATCTAAATCAATCTCGATCTCTACTTAAAATCTAAAATCTAACATCTCAATCTCAATGTAAAATCTCAATCTAACCCTAACCCCAAATCTAAGTCTAAATCAATCTCTATCTAAAGTGTAACATCTAACATCTCAATCTCAAATCTCAATCTAAACCTACCGGTAAATCTAAAATTATTTTTAAAATTTTAAATTTTGAAATCTAACATCTAACATCTGAATCTCAATCTAAAATCTTAATCTAAACCTAAACCCAAATCTAAAATGATTTTTAAAAAATTTAAATCTAAAATAATCTAAAATGTACAATCTACAATCTACAATCCACAATCCACAATCCACAATCCACAATCCAAAATCTAAAATCTCTAAATCTCAGTCCCATTGCAATGCACAGTGGAGGAAACCCCCTCCTCTCCAACCTACCGGGGTCTCACTGCTGTAAGCGATGATCTCCAAGACGGAGTTCTTCTCACAGGTGTCGATGCTGGAGAGGTCGTAAAGCGAGGAGTGGACGGGTCCGTAGGCCCACTCGGTGAATTTCCGAGAGAGGTGACGGCATTCTGGCTCCTTCATCTCCCGCCGAAGGATATAGGCGAAGACCTGGGGTCGAATGGAAGATGGGCAGGATGTTGGAGCATTTTATTTATTTATTTATTAAATCTACAGGTTCAAAGTTCAATGAGCCAAGGTGGCGCAGTGGTTAAATGCAGCACTGCAGGCTACTGCTAGATCAGCAGTTCAGCGGTTCAAATCTCACCGGCTCAGGGTTGACAGCCTTCCATGATCCTTCCGAGGTGGGTAAAATGAGGACTCAGATTGTTGTTGGGGGCAATATGCTGACTCTGTAAACCGCTTAGAGAGGGCTGAAAGCCCTATGAAGCGGTATATAAGTCTAACTGCTATTGCTATTGCTAAAGGGCACTGAAAAAAAGTGATCTATGGCTGTTTTTCCACACTTACGACCATTGCAGCATTCCCCGTGGTCATGTGATCAAAGTTCAGAGGCTTGGCAACTGGCATGTACTTATGACAGTTGCAGTGTCCTGGGGTCACATGACCTCCGTCTGCAAACGTCTGACCAGCAAAATCCATGGGGAAGTCAGATTCACTTAACAACCGTGTCAGTAACTGAACAACTGCAGTGTTTTACTTAACAACTGTCGCAAAATGGAGGGGAAACTTTAAAACTGTCTCACTTAGCAACCAAAAGCCAATTGTGGTCATAAGTTGAGGCTACCTGTATAGATAGTTCTACTGGGCAAAAACACCCCTTGTATAAAATGGATTTGTTTAACAACCAGCACATTCTTTTGATCAACACAACCCAGCATTTGTTTAACGTCTTTGGCACTTGCTTAATGACTGCGGCAAAAAAACCTCATAAAATCAAGCACGGTCACGCAACAACCCACTGAATGACTGCCACAACCTACAAATAATTCTCACTGCAGTTGTAAGTTAAGGACAATTTCAGAAAAGAGGATTGCTACGTTTCTAGGATTTTATGCTTTTGTTCGGGTCGCAGCACTGGGCACGGGGGTGGACTAGATGTTCTCCCAAACTCCTGCCTGTCATTCTAGGATTTTATGCTTTTATTTGGATTTGAGGCCGCGGTAGCGGGCTGGACTAAATGATCTCCCCAACCCCTTCCATCTCTGTCATTCTAACCCTGCTCAACCTGCACTTATCACCAGAGTTGAGCCCAGAATTTCTGTTGCTAAGAGAGCTTTGTCCCATTTGATGGCCTTTCTAACCACTGTTGTTGTTAAGTGAATCAGTGAGGTTGTTAAGTTAGCAACACCGTTGTTAAGCGACTTACGCTTCCCCATTGACTTTGGCCGCAAAAGGGGATTGCGTGACCCCCTAGGACGCTGCGACTGTTGTAAACATGAGTCGGAAGGGGCTGAATTTTGTTCCCGCGACCATGGGGAATGCGGCAACGTTCGTAAGTGACCGTAATTCGCTTGTCAGGCCTGCATCCATCTTTTCTTTTGGGTCTTTGGCCTGCCACACTTTCTATTATTCTACTCTGCATTTTCTATGGTGGGAAAATGGGAGCTGGGGATTCTATGGAGTTAGATGATAGGCAGCCATAACAACATTCTTTCTAGAAAGCCAAGGTCATCCTTTGTCTTTGCACCTCTGCACCTGACCGGAACTGGATGGGTGAAACTGCCAGCATGGCAGTGGGAGATTTAATTTTGGATGCTATTTGGAATCCTGGCATCGCTTTTTTCAGTGCCATGGCAACCAAAACGGTCGCTAAGCAAATAGGTCATAAGTGGAGGACTACCTGTATTTTCCCCGTCTTGGCGGCCAGGGTGAGCGGGGTCAGCCCTCTGCGGTTGGCCACTTCCTCCAGACGGAGGGTGGGGTTGATACTCGCCCCCAGGATGAGCACGTCGTTGTACATCTTGGTGACAAATTTGGTGTTGTCGTCGGTGTCGTCGGCGATCTCCACCAGGGCGTGGAGGACGGTGTTGCCCATCGAGTCCTGCTCGGCGATGTTGGCCGGCTGGTAAGGATTCTCCAGCAGGAACTTGACGATGTTCAGCTGGTTGGTGCAGGCGGCGAGAGAGAGGGGCAGCTCTCCTGCAGGCCGAAATCCAACAGGGAGAGAGGCGCGTGAAACGACGGAGGCCCTCCGGCTCAGTTGGAACAGAACGAACATCCCCAGGTAGTTCCTCGACATACGACCACGACGGAGCCCCAGATTGTCAAGAGTCGGACATTGGTTAAGCGGGGCTTGTCCTATTTTATGATCTTTCTCGCCCCGGTTGTTAAGTGAATCTGTGCAGTTGATAATTGGTTGTTAAATGAATTTGGTTTCCCTCGTTCACTTGCCTTTTCGGAAAGTTGCAGAAGGGTATTGCGTGACCCCGTGACCGTTATAAATGTGAGCCAGTTGCCAAGAGTCTCAATTTTGATTATATAATCATGCTACAAAGGTCACAAGTGTGAAACATGGTCATAAGTCGCTTTTTGCCGCTGTAGCTTTGAACCGTCACTGAATGAACTGTTGGAAGTCGAGGATTACCTGTATTTATTCTTTATTTAGTTATAAAATTTATGGGATGCCTCTGTTGCTGAAGGCGACTTTAAGGACACCCCTCCCCCCCAAAAAAAAACAAACGAAGAGGAGCCAACAACAAGTAGTTCTCGACTTACAACAGTTCATTTACTGACCGTTCGAAGTTACAATAGCAACTGATAAAATCTACAGGTTCAACGTTCAAAGTTTGAAATCCATGCTGGAGCTTGGATTTTATTCATTCATTCATTCATTCATTCATTCATTCATTCATTCATTCATTCAAAGTTAGAACAATGCAAAAAATTACAGGTCCAAAGTTTGAAATCCATGCTGGAGCTTGGATTCTATCTATCTATCTATCTATCTATCTATCTATCTATCTATCTATCTATCTATCTATCTATCTATCTATCTATCTATCTATCTATCTATCTATCTACCTACCTACCTACCTACCTACCTACCTACCTACCTACCTACCTACCTACCTACCCACCCACCCACCCACCCACCCACCCACCCACCCATCCATCCATCCATCCATCCATCCATCCTTTTATTCAAAGTTAGAACAATGCAAAAAATTACAGGTCCAAAGTTTGAAATCCAAGCTGGAGCTTGGATTTTATTTATTCATTCATTAATTCATTCATCCATCCATTCAAAGTTAGAACAATGCAAAAAATTACAGGTCCATCCATCCATCCATCCATCCATCGTTAAAACGGCACTGGAAAAAGTGACTTATGACTGTTTTTCACACTTACGACCATTGCAGCACACTCAGCCCTGGTCATGTGACCAAAATTCAGACACTTGGCAAGTGGCATGTACTTAATGCCGGTTGCATTGCCCCGGGGTGGTGGTCACATGATTCCCCCTTTGCAAACTTCTGACAAGCAAAGTCCATGGGGAAGCCGGATTCGCTTAACGCCCACGTGACTAACTTAACAACAGCGGTGGTTCCCTTAACGACAGGGGAAAGAAACGTCATAAAACGGGGCAAAATTAACAAATGTTTCTCGCTTAACAACGGAATTTTTTTTGGCTCAGTTGTGGTTGTAAGTTGAGGACCACCTCTACGAGGGGGTTAAACAGATGACAGCTGCTAGTTATAACCATTTTGATGGGTTAAAATGAGAATTGGGAAGAGTAACTTTGTGGAAAGTTGAGGGGGGTGCCTCTCCAGTGTGTGTGGGGGTCTCCATAGAACGTACAGTATAATTATAGGGCTGGAAGGGACCTCAGAGGTCATCTAGTCCAACCCAACCACTCCCAACTGCATCAGTTCAGGCTGATTGAGACTAGAAGCATCAATCATAGCCTCTTAAAAGGCAAATTAAGAAGTTTTGGGACAAGCAACTGAGTAGAAATTTCCTGACAGTGAGAACAATTAACCAGTGGAACAGAAGTTGCCTCCAGAAGTTGTGAATGCCCCAACACTGGAAGTCTTTAAGAAGATCCTGGATAGCCATTTGTCTGAATCGGTGTAGGGTTTCCTGCCTAGGCAGGGGGTTGGACTAGAGGACCTCCAAGGACCCTTCCAACTCTGTTATTCTAAATAGCTTCTGATTTTACCGAAATAAAACCCCGGCTTCCCCTTGATCTTCTGGAAGAATTCCCCGTGGGCTCTCGCGTGGACGTCTGCCCCGTTCTTCACCAAGAGGTTGACCAGGTACATGTTGCGCCTCTCGATGGCGATGTGAAGGGCCGTCTGACCTGCACAGACAAATCCCATTAGATCAGGACTTCTCAACGTTGCTAGCTTGAAAATGGGTGGACTTCAAGTCCCAGAATTCCCCAGCCAGCATTGGTTAAATTCAAGTCCCAGAATCCCTCAGCCTGCATGGGTGGACTTCAAGTCCCAGAATTCCCCAGCCAGCATTGGTTAAATTCAAGTCCCAGAATCCCTCAGCCAGCATGGGTGGACTTCCCAGAATTTCCCAGCCTGCATGGGTTGAATTCAAGTCCCAGAATTCTCCAGCCAGCATTGGTTAAATTCAAGTCCCAGAATTCCTCAGCCAGCATGCCTGGACTTCAAGTCCCAGAATTCCTCAGCCAGCATGCCTGGACTTCAAGTCCCAGAATTCCTCAGCCAGCATTAGTTAAATTCAAGTCCCAGAATCCCTCAGCCAGCATGAGTGGACTTCAAGTCCCAGAATTCCTCAGCCAGCATGGGTAGAATTCAAGTCCCAGAATTCTCCAGCCAGCATTGGTTAAATTCAAGTCCCAGAATTCCTCAGCCAGCATTGGTTAAATTCAAGTCCCAGAATTCCTCAGCCAGCATGGGTAGAATTCAAGTCCCAGAATTCCTCAGCCAGCATGGGTAGAATTCAAGTCCCAGAATTCCTCAGCCAGCATGGGGGGACTTCAAGTCCCAGAATTCCTCAGCCTGTTAACCAATATTAATTATAACAACTAACAATGGAATGATAAGGATAAGGGATACAGTTAATGATACATATATGTACTACCATAGCAAAAGGAATGTGGACACAAATTGTAAACAGTGATTTGATGGGGGGGGGGGAAGGACTTAGAAATTTTGTCAACTAAGTTTTGTTTAGAATGTGTTATAAAGGTTTAAGGCTCTTGGATGACTCTGTAATAATTAATGAAATGCCATTAGGTGGTTGTGTTTTTTTAACTATGGATTATTCTAGGCAAAAGGACACTAAAACAATTTCAGTTAAATGAGAACTACGATATGTTGAAAATAAGACTCATCAAGAACTTTGACATTTGATATGAATGTGAGTAATGACTGTGGAAGAGATGCACGAAAGCTAATTGTAGCCAATAGACACACTTTCTACAAGATGTAATGTAAGATGATTATTTTTTGTGTGTGTTTAATAAAAATAAAAATGTAAAAAAAAAAAGATGATTCATGTTTGATCTGGGGAAAACTTGCTTTCTGATTTCAAAACACGGCCGAAATGTGTCAGGTAGAGAGGCTGGGCGATGTCAGGGCTGCTGCAGAAGTAGATTCCAGGTAGTCCTCGGTTTACGACCAATCACTTAATGGGAATTTATGACAGATCTACCTGGGGGTACTTACGACCCAGATTCAAAGTTTCAATGGCCGGCGCCTGGTTTATAGAAGCCCGTGGTTATGTGACTACAATTGATTAATGTTGTCCAAAATTAGAACTTTCTTGTTTCAATTGGATCCAAACCGATTGGCATAACAACCTGTGGCTTTTGTTTAATGGCTGCCACAAAAACCAGCCAAGTGGCGGCCCGAGTTACGACCGTTATGATTTATGATTGTAATTATGTGTATCCTTCGAAGGCTATCTCTGAGTGATGCGGTGGCCTAGAGGTGGTGCTCTCGCCTCACAATTTAGATATTTTTTAGATATTTTATTAATATTTATAGGCCGCCCTTTTCCCCGAGGGGACTCAGGGCGGCTTACATAAAATAGGGAGGGGGAAGCTCCTAATCAGGAAGCTGTGAGTTCAATCCTAGGTGGAGGCAGATATTTCTCTCTCTCTGGGCACGATGAGAATATATCTGCCGAACAAAACTCCGCATTGGCGACACGAAAGGCATCCGGCCAGGAAACCCTCAGCTCCATTCAGCCGCCCAGACTCCACCCCGCAAGGGATTATGAGGTCATTAAATGAAGATGATTTGAAGGCTAGCTCTGCTGCACTGATCTAGGGGGTTGGACTTGATGACCCCTGAGGTCGCCGTCTACCCTTCCAGGCTACATCTCCCGAAAACCCTGAGGAGGAACGGCTCTCCTCCTCGGTTGCGCCTTTTTACCCTTGTAGTAGCCGTCTGTGTATCCGGCGTTGACAAACTCCTTCAGGTTCTCCGTCTTCTCCGCGATCTCCAGCAGGAGAGGAATGGTGTCGTTGCGGCCGTTGTGGAGATTGAGCATGGCCTTCAGCAGGCACGTCTTGCCCGTGTCGGGCTCTGCGAATCGAGACACGGAATTGAGTCAAGATGGTGACGCCCGACAAGACAACGCAGGCCCCAAAGTGCTTTTTTTTTTTAAATTTCAGGAGGCAACTGGACTTCCTTGCTTTTTTTCTTTTGAAGACGTTTCTCTTCTCACCCAAGAAGCTTCTTCAGCTCTGACTGGATGGTGAGGAATGGAAGGCTTGATACTCCTTCCAGACAGCTGGCCCAGGTTTCTCCCCAACCTCCTATTTAGCTCTCATTGTTCTGACTGAGGCTCCCCAAGAGCCTGAAACAAACTCCTTGTCCTGACAAAAACCCCTTTGATTAATTGACTCTGAATTCTGCTCCTTCACATCCAGCAAAGTCTTTCCAGGGAGGATTTACAGTCACAGACCTTATCTGGCTTGGAGAACTGCCAGGCCGATCTCTGCAGAACTTGGCAAGGAGCCTCGGAGAGTCACGGACCATTTAAGCGAGCTCATTGTCTCCTGCAAACTCCACTCCCCTTTCGCTCCTCTTTTATTCCCTCTGGGAGGGGCCATTCACCATCCACCTGTGGCCTTACTCCCAAATCGACCCCTGTTCTTTAGCTCTTCCCTTCGTCTGGCAACTGCGCATGCACACACTGGGAACAGGCTCCAGCTGTTCTTCTGCCCCACTGATCTCTGACTCCGAAGGCAGCTGATAACTGTCGGACGGCCCTGGCCCCCTCTCTGCCTCCCACACGGAGCCCTCATCCGAGCCTTCCCCAGACTCCAGGACTGGCCCAGGTTCCTCCCCAACCCTCCTCACCATCCAAATCTGATGCCAGCTTTGCTGGCCGCTGGCAGGCCACAACACTCATCAGCTAGCCGTATCCTTCTGGGATTCAAACTTGGGCTGCTTGCAAATTAGGTAGATGTATTAACCTTTAAGCCACAGGTTCTCCTTGTTTTGTTGGCTATACCAGGGGAGAGATTAAATGGGTTTTTTTCCCCCCTGTGAGATCGGTCTATCAAGGTAACCTGGTCTACGCAATTATGGGATGGAGCATACTGCTTTTGCTGATTTATTTATTTAGAAATTTTATTTTGCCATCATTTGCATCCTTTTATTTTTTTTATTTCCAAAAGTTTCTTTTTTTTTAACACACATCAGGAGTGTCTGCAAGGAGCATCAATCCTTTCCGCCCCCACCATCCAGTCAGAACTGAAGAAGCTTCTTGGGTGAGAAGCGAAACGTCTTCCAAGGAAATATAACCAAGAAAGTCCAGTGGACTCCTGAAAAAAGCCCCTTTGGGACAACTGTGGCTTGGATGACGGAGAATCTCTACAGACTTTTAGCTACGCAATTTGGGATGAAGACCCTTGGGATGGTTGTGGGAGTAGGAATGGATCCCCTTTTGCGACCTTCTGACAAACCAAGCCCATGGGGAAGCCAGATTCACTTAGCGTCCGTGTGACTAACTTAACAACCGCAGCGATTCCCTTAACAACAAAGGCAAGAAATTTGGGCCAACTCGCTTAACAATGGTCTCACTTAGCAACAGAAATTTTGGGGCTCAGTTGCGGTTGTAAGTCGAAGACTACTTGTGATTGCTAAATCCAACCTGGATCTTTCTGGGGAATGTTGTCTTCACAAGATATCACTTTGTTCATTGCAGAAAAGAGCAACCAAGATTTTTAGGGGACTGGAGGCTAAAACATACGATGGACAGTTGCAGGAACTGGGCATGGCCAGTCTAGGGAAGAAAAGGACCAGGGGAGACATGATAGCAATCTTCCAATATTTGAGGGGCTGCCCCAGAGAGGAGGGGGTCAAGCTATTCTCCAAAGCCCCCTGAAGGTCAGACAAAAAATAATGGAATGGAAACTGACCAAGGAGAGATTCAACCTGGAAATAAGGAGGGATTTTCAGACATTGAGAACAATCAACCCATGGAACAGAAGTTGCCTTCAGAAGTTGTGGGAGCTTCATCACTGGAGGCTTTCAAGAAGAGTCTGGAGTGCCATTGGTCAGAAATGGTGTAGGATCTCCTGCTTGGGTGGGGGTTGGACTAGATGACCTACAAAGTCCCTTCCACTCTGTTAATCTGAATCTATCTAAGACGATCAAAGGCCTGGAGGCTGAAACATACAATGAACGGTTGCAGGAACTGGGCACGGCTAGTCTAGGGAAGAGAAGGACCAGGAGAGACAGGAGAGCATCTTCCAGTATTTGAGGGGCTGCCCCAGAGAGGAGGAAGGGGGTCAAGCTATTCTCCAAAGCCCCCTGAAGGTCAGACAAAGAATAATGGATGGAAACTGAGCAAGGAGAGATTCAACCTGGAAATAAGGAGGGATTTTCAGACATTGAGAACAATCAACCCATGGAACAGAAGTTGCCTTCGGAAGTTGTGGGAGCTTCATCCCTGGAGGCTTTCAAGAAGAGACTGTCAGAAATGGAACAGGGTCTCCTGGTTGGGTGGGGGGGTTGGACTAGATGACCCACGAGGTCCCTTCCAACTCTTGTTATTCTGATATGTGCACCCCCGTGGTTCTCTCACTCACCTTTAAACTCTGCATCAGTCAGGTTTTTTAGCGATTCCAGCAGGTAGACCAACAAATCGTCCAGCTGGCTGGGATCGCCTTGTGCGACAGCATCAAAGAGACTCCTCCGGTCGTATATCTTGAAAGCTTTCGCGGCGCAGACCCCGATGGATGCGGTGGACAGTAGCCTGCCAAAGGGACGAAGAAGGGGTGAGATTTGCTGAAGTGTTTTTGCTGAAGTCTTTGTCTAGCAGGGCAACCTGATCTATCCAACTACGGGACGGGAGTGTACTGCTTCTGCTTTCGGTTTTCAGCCCCGATACAGGGGCCTTCTCAGGCAATCGCTTCCACAACAAACTATTTTTGGTGTTGAATTTACTAAGAAATAAAGGGAGGCTAGTATAGATCCATTTGGAGCTATTTAGCTCTCATTGTTATGACCGAGGCTCCCCAAGAGCCTGAAGCAAACCCCTTGTCCCGACAAAAAACCCTTTGATTAATTGACTCTGAATGCTGCTCCTTCACATCCAGCAAAGTCTTTCCAGGGAGGATTTACAGTCACAGACCTTATCTGGCTTGGAGAGCTGCCAGGCCGAGATCTGCAAAACTTGGCAAGGAGCCTCGGAGAGTCACAAACCAATTAAGCAAACTAATGGTCCCCTGCAAACTCTGCTCCCCTTTCGCTCCTCTTTTATGTCCTCTGGGAGGGGCCATTCACCATCCACCTGTGGCCTTTTTCCCAAGTGGAACTAATTGTCTCCTGCAAACTCCACTCCCCTTTCGCTCCTCTTTTATGTCCTCTGGGAGGGGCCATTCACTGTCCACCTGTGATCTGACTCCCAAGTAGAACTAATTGTCTCCTGCAAACTCCACTCCCCTTTCGCTCCTCTTTTATGTCCTCTGGGAGGGGCCATTCACCATCCACCTGTGGCCTTTTTCCCAAGTAGAACTAATTGTCTCCTGCAAACTCCACTCCCCTTTCGCTCCTCTTTTATGTCCTCTGGGAGGGGCCATTCACCATCCACCTGTGGCCTTTTTCCCAAGTGGAACTAATTGTCTCCTGCAAACTCCACTCCCCTTTCGCTCCTCTTTTATGTCCTCTGGGAGGGGCCATTCACCATCCACCTGTGGCCTTTTTCCCAAGTAGAACTAATTGTCTCCTGTAAACTCCACTCCCCTTTCGCTCCTCTTTTATGTCCTCTGGGAGGGGCCATTCACCATCCACCTGTGGCCTTTTTCCCAAGTAGAACTAATTGTCTCCTGCAAACTCCACTCCCCTTTCGCTCCTCTTTTATGTCCTCTGGGAGGGGCCATTCACCATCCACCTGTGGCCTTACTCCCAAGTCGACCCCTGTTCTTTAGCTCTTCCCTTTGTCTGGCAACTGCGCATGCGCACACTGGGAACAGGCTCCAGCTGTTCTTCTGCCCCACTGATCTCTGACTCTGAAGGCAGCTGATAACTGTCAGACGGCTCTGGCCCCCTCTCTGCCTCCGACACAGAGCCCTTATCCGAGCCTTCCCCAGACTCCAGGACTGGCCCATGTTCCCCCCAATCCTCCTCACTGTCCAACTCTGCTGCCAGCTTTGCTGGCCGCTGGCGGGCCACAACACTCATCAGCTAGCCGTATCCTTCTGGGATTCAAACTTGGGCTGCTTGCAAATTAGGTAGATGTATTAACCTTTAAGCCACAGGTTCTCCTTGTTTTTTTGGCTATACCAGGGGAGAGATTAAATGGGGTTTTTTTCCCCTGTGAGATCGGTCTATCAGGGTAACCTGGTCTACCCAATTATGGGATGGAGCATACTGCTTTTGCTGATTTGCTGATTTATTTATTTAGAAATTTTATTTTGCCATCTACTCGCACATGGCGACGTAAGACAGCTTAAGGTAAAGGTTCCCTCCGCACATCTGTGCTAGTCGTTCCCGACTCTAGGGGGCGGTGCTCATCTCCGTTTCAAAGCCGAAGAGCCGGCGCTGTCCGAAGACGTCTCTGTGGTCATGTGGCCGGCATGACTCAATGCCGAAGGCGCATGGAACGCTGTTCCCTTCCCACCAAAGGTGGCTCCTGTTTTTCTACTTGCATTTTTTGCCTGCTTTCGAACTGCTAGTTTGGCAGAAGCTGGGACAAGTCATGGGAGCTCCCTCCGTTACGCAACGCTCAGGAATCGAGCCGCTGACCTACCGACCTTTCTGATCGACAAGCTCAGCGCCTTAGCCACTGAGCCACCCCACCCCTATTAGCTTGTAAGTTTATATAGTAGCCACTTACTTGGGACAATGGTTGCCACACCGCCCTCTTTCCAACCTGAAGCTGAACTTGATGATGGGGTTGGAGTCCAGCTGCTCCATATGGTAGAAGGAATCCATGGGGGCCATGTCCTTGTCCCCATCGCCAATCCCAAATCGTGCCCGTCTGGCAAAGATGCCGTGCTTGGTCCCCTTGTAGCTGCTGTTGGGGGTACCCGCGGCAGAGTCTTCGCCATCCGTGTGATCGTCTGTGGTCTCGGATTCCTCCAGATCCGAGCTACCGAGCTTTCTCATCTTTCCCAGGATGCCCGTCATGGCTGCCTACGGAGAAGGATGGACGCCACCCGGAAGCTGCAAAGGAAACACAGTTTGCAAAGGAAGAGTCCTGGGTGGTCTCTGAGCTGCTTTCTTGAGGGCGTTTCATGACCCAGCGGGGCAACATCATCGGTGCTAGAAAAGAGTGGGGATTATGGAGAAGGAGCAAGGGGGGAGGTGGAGGAGGAGGAGGAGGAGTGGGAGGAGTGGGAGGAGGAGGAGGAGGAGGAGGAGGAGGAGGAAGATTCTCTTTCTTAGTGCTCTCTGACTGGTTGTTTTCTCGCAGACGTTTCACGACCCAGCTGGGTAACATCATCAGTTAGTAGAGAGTGGGGTTTGTGGAATAGAGGAGAAGAGGAGAAGAAGAGTGGGAAGAGGAGGAGGAGCAGAAGGAGGAGGAGGGGGAGGAGGAAGAAGAGAAGAAAGAGGACGAGGAGGAAGAGAAGAAGGATGGGAGGAGGAGGAGGAAAAGAAGGAGGAGGAGGAAGAGAAGCGGAGGAAGAGGAAAAGAAGGAAGAGAAAGAGGAGGAAGAGAAGAAAGTGGATGAGGAGGAAGAGGAAGAGAAGGAGGAGGAGGAAGAGAAGAAGGGTGGAGGAAGAGGAAGAGAAGGAAGAGGAAGAGGGAGGAAGAGAAGAAGGGTGGGAGGAGGAGGAAGAGGAGGAGGAAGAGGAGGAAGAGAAGAAAGAGGAGAAAAAGGAGGAGGAGAAGAAGGGGAAGAAGAGAAGAAGGGTGGGAGGAGGAGGAAGAGGAAGAGAAGGAGGAGGAGGAAGAGAAGAAGGGTGGGAGGAAGAGGAAGAGAAGGAAGAGGAAGAGGAGGAAGAGAAGAAGGGTGGGAGGAGGAGGAAGAGGAGGAGGAAGAGGAGGAAGAGAAGAAAGAGGAGAAAAAGGAGGAGGAGAAGAAGGGGAAGAAGAGAAGAAGGGTGGGAGGAGGAGGAGGAGGAGGAGGACTCTCTCTCTTAGTGCTCTCTGACTGGTTGTTTTCGTGCAGACATTTCATGACCCAGCTGGGTAACATCATCATAGTTAGTAGAGAGTGGGGTTTGTGGAGTCGAGGAAAAGAAGGGGAAGAGGAAAAGAAGGGTGAGAAGAGGAGGAGGAGGAGGAGGAGGAGGAGGAGGAGGAGGAGGACGATGACTATTGGATCCTTAGTGCTATCACACCATTTGTTTTCTTTCAGACGTTTCATGACCCAACTAGGTAACACAATGAATGCTAGAAGGGAGTGGGGTTTGCAAAGAAGAGGAGGAGGACTGTGAGGTACTTGTCTCTGAGCTATGTTGCTTTCTTGGAGACATTTCATAACCCAACTAGGTAACCTCATCAGTGCAAGAAGGGAGTCGGGTTTGCAGAGAGGAGGAGGAGGAGGAGGAGGAGGAGGAGGAGGAGGAGGAGGAGAGGAGGAGGAGGAGGAGGAGGAGGAGGAGGAGGAGGACAATGATGACTCCGGGGTCCTTGGTTCTCCGTGAGCTTGACTGTTTTCTTGCAGACCTTTCATTACCAAACTAGGTAACATCATCAGTGTTAGTAAGAAGTGGGGTTTGCTGTCAATTTATATCATAATTCTGGTTTATATTCTTAACTGATGATGTTACCTAGTTGGGTCATGAAACATCTCCAAGGAAACCACCCAGCTCAAAGAGTCATCCTCCTCCTCCTCCTCCTCTGCCTCCTCCCCCTCTCCACAAACCCCACTCCCTTCCAGCACTGATAACATTACCTAGCTGGGTCATGAAACGCCTGCAAGGAAAACCACCAGGGCATCAAGGACCCCACAGTTCAACCCTCAACTACACTTTATCAGTGTCCCCCTGAAATGGAACCCAGCATTCAGTTTTGGTCGCCACGATGTAGAAAAGATGCGGAGACTCTGGAAAGAGTGCAGAGAAGAGCAACAAAGAGGATTAGGGGACTGGAGGCTAAAACATATGGAGAACGGTTGCAGGAACTGGGTATGCCTAGCTTAATGAAGAGAAGGACCAGGGGAGACATGATAGGAGTCTTCCAATATCTCAGGGGTTGCCACAAAGAAGATTTGGGAGTCAAACTATTCTCCAAGGCACCTGAGGGCAGAACAAGAAGCAATGGGTGGAAACTAATCAAGGAGAGAAGCAACTTAGAACTGAGGAGAAATTTCCTGACAGTCAGAACAATTAATCAGCGGAATTCCATGCCTCCAGAAGTTGTGAATGCTCCAACACTGGGAGTCTTTAAGAAGATGCTGGATAGCCATTTGTCTGAAACGGAATAGGGTTTCCTGCCTAGGCAGGGGGTTGGACTAGAAGACCTCCAAGGTCCCTTCCAACTCTGTTACTGCATTATTGTATTATGAAATGCTTTTTTTTTTTTTTAGAAAGACTTAAAATTCTGCCGGAGATGCCATAGTGCAGCTAGTCCTTGACATACGACCATAATGCCCATTTACACCTGTATACCATGATGTTCGTAAAACAGGTTGTTCACAGACCAAGCATATCTTACAACCTTTTCCTCAGGGGTCATTAAATTAATTTTATTTCGTGTCCCTTTGAAGTTACCACCCTGAAAAAAAAAAATGGCTTATGATCAGACTTCGCAAATTCAGGTGGTTTGAGGTCCCCTTTTTCATCTCAGAAAATAAAATCAAGGAACTTTTGCCATTAATGAAATGTTTCTGTTTGGATCGTTTTTCGTTTGACCGTTTCTTTTCAGTGACAATTCTCCCTTCTGCAGAACTGGTACATTCTATATATCTAAAAGCGAAATACCATTCATGCATCATCACAAAATCTCCAGAACCGTAAAGCCTACAAACTTTAAATTTGGCACATATGTTCCTATTGGCTTCTAGATGCTCGCTAAGAAAGGATTTTTCGAAATGACCTTCGGATCATTAGTATTTCTTAAAGTATTATTAACACACTGTGATGCTAAGGATTTAGACATTCTACTCCCCCTCCCCACCTGAAAAGAACTCTGTTCCAACTGCCACTTGCATGGGTGTGGCCAGCATGTGACTCATCCGGCCTGCGAGCTGGGAGTTTAGTCATTCTACTCCCCCTCCCCTCCTGAAAAACGCTGTAATGCTAAGGAGTTAAACTGAGGGAGAGAAGGGGAGAGGAGAGGCCGATTGTAACTACTCGTTTATTTTCAAGTTGTAAGTGTCGATTTATCAAGCCCGATCACATAGTTTCATAGCGGAGCACGGATATTCAGCTAGTACAGAATATCAGAACTTCTGAAATGGAATACTCATTTAATGCTCATGCACGAAAGGAGGGAAAATAATGCCACTTATCTAAAAATTAAGTTGCATTTAATACAAAAACAAATAATGCAATCGGGTTTTTTTATTATTCTTTTTTCGATTTGCTTGCAAAAGCTTAAACGAACACATCTGCAGAAGAGTGGAACATGTTCCAGATAGGTTAATCTTTGTCTCAATCTCCAAACGTATAGAATCACAGAGTCCTAGGGGACCTTGGAGGTCTTCTAGTCCAACCCCCTGCCCAAGGCAGTAGTCCTTATTCCACCCCAAATAGAACGTTGTCCAGTCTTTTCTTAAAAATTGGACTAAACCTCATTTTCAATTGAATGACTTTGGATAATCTTAATGCCATCATGCCTCTCCGACTTACTCCCAAGCAACAGTTGGTTGCAAACCTCTTCTAATTTAATGGCTTAAAAATAATATTAGCCCTTCGCATTGGATTCAGACAAAACATTTTCCCTTTGCATTTTTGACTTTTAAAATTCTTTTAGCTTTATGCCCCTAGGTCAGCGTGATTAAATCCAATGGCATCCCTCCGATAAGGGAGCGATGGAAAGCACCAGTATCCCGTAGCTAAATCCAGATGGAACTTTTCAAATAAAACTTTGCTTTAAAATATATATATATATCCCCAGGACTTACAGAGATATTCAAGGTTTTTCTTCCGCCGGCAGCCCCTTATTCTGGATGGTCTTTAATAATTTTCTGCGAGGGACGTCCTGTTTTAGGCGTTGGCTGCGGGGTGTGTGGGAAAAACCAGCTTTTTTCTCTTCTGGAATCATTTATTGGTGGAGTAGCCCATGTCAAAAGGAAGATTTGATAGGCAAGTGGTAATGCCGAAGAAAACCCTGGATTTGACTAATACGATAATGGAGAAAGCAAATTCTCACTGCATGATGGCTGCTCCCAGGAGGCCTGTAAAGCTTTTTGCAAAGGGGGAAGAAAAAACCCAAGAACGCATTTAACAAAAGAACAGAAATAACAGCGTCGGAAGGGACCTCGGAGGGCGTCTAGTCCAGCCCCTTGCTCAGGCAGGAAACTCGATATACCCATGATGGCGAACCTATGGCACGCAGGACAGAGGTGGCACGCAGAGCCCTCTCTGTGGGCAGGTGCGCCGTCGCCAGCTGATCTTCTGGTTTCTGGCGCAATGGGAAACGGCCTAAAAACAGCCCCAAAACAGGGCATTTTTTGGGCCGTTTTCAGACCGTTTTGAGGCCGTTTTGGGCCCTTTTGAGGCCATTTTGGGGCTGTTTTGAGGCCATTTTGAGGCAATTGGGGGGGCGTTTTCAGGCCGTTTTTAGGCCATTTGCGGGCCAGTTTTAGGCCGTTTTAATTTAAGGCCACTTGGGGGCTGTTTTCAGGCCATTTTTAAGCCACTTGGGGGCTGTTTTCAGGCCGTTTTCAGACCACTTGGGGGCCATTTTCAGACCGTTTGGTGGGCATCTTCAGGCCATTTTTTGGGCCCATTTTCAGTCCATTTTGGGGCCATTTTCAGACCATTTTGAGGCCATTTTGGGGGTGTTTTCAGGCCATTTTGGGGCTGTTTTCAGGCCGTTTTGAGGCAATTTGGGGGGTGTTTTCAGGCTGTTTTCACGCCATTTGGGGGCCGTTTTTAGGCCATTTTAATTTAAGGCCACTTGGGGGCCGTTTTCAGGCCATTTTGAGGCCACCTGGGGGACGTTTTCAGACCGTTTTCAGGCCATTTTGGGGGTGTTTTCAGGCCATTTTGGGGCTGTTTTGAGGCCATTTTGGGGCTGTTTTCAGTCCGTTTTGAGGCCATTTCGGGGGCATTTTGAGGCCATTTTGGGGCTGTTTTGAGGCCATTTTGAGGCCACTTGGGGGCCGTTTTCAGGCCAGTTTTCAGACCACTTGGGGGCCATTTTCAGGCTGTTTGGCGGGCATCTTCAGGCCATTATGGGGCCATTTTCAGGCCATTTTGGGGGTGTTTTCAGGCTGTTTTGAGGCCATTTGGGGGTCATTTCAGGCTGTTTTGAGGCCATTTGGGGGCTGTTTTCAGGCCGTTTTGGGGCCATTTCCACATCCTGAAAACATCCTGAAAAACATCCTGAAAATGGTCCAGAAAACAGCCTGAAAACAGCCCGCAAAATAGCCACAAAACAGCCATGCACATGCTGGCAGCTGTTTTTCGGATTTCCAGTGCACGCACATGCATGTGCATTCCGGTTTGGGCACTCAATGCCAAAAGGTTTTGCTATCAGTTCTATATACCGTTTCAGACAAAACGTCATCCAATCTCTTCTTAAAAACCTCAAGTGATGGATGTTGAAGCTCTGGAAAGAGTGCAGAGAAGAGCAAGAAAGAGGATTAGGGGACTAGGAGGCTAAAACATATGAAGAACGGTGCAGGAACTGGGAATGTCTAGTTTAATGGAAAGAAGGACCAGGGGAGACATGATAGCAATATATTCCAATATCTCAGGGGTTGCCCCAAAGAAGAGGGAGTCAAGCCATTCTCCAGGGCACCTGAGGCAGAAACAAGAAGCAATGGGTGGAAACTAAACAAGGAGAGAAGCAACTTAGAACTGAGGACAAATTTCCTGACAGTGAGGACAATTAACCAGTGGAACTACTTGCCTCCAGCTCCATCACAAGAGGTTTTAAAGAAGAGATCGGACTACCATTTGTCTGAAACGAGCAGGGGGTTGGACTAGAAGACCTCCAAGGTCCCTTTCCATCTGTTATTCTGTTACATGGCACAATCGCGGAAATAGGACGTTTGTAGCCTTTGCAGCCTGAAACTTTTTTTAATTCCAGGAAGAGGGGGGGGGGAATAAAAAATGCTAATTTGGCTTCTAGCACCTGCTTTTTGCAGATGTCCAGAAAATTGTGTTTCAGCTTGACTGGCTTTAAGGTTTGGGTTATTATTATTTGTTTAAACTGGAAAAAGCAGAGTCACTCTGGATGTGATCTCACTTCCATTTCACACAACCTACCAAGGAAGCTATAAAAATCATCAAAGAGCTTTTTACTGTCGCCAGATTTCGGTGCCAAAGATTGCTGGGAAATTAAAAAAAAAAAACATGGCCATAAAAACGCTCCAAGAAATTAAACACACACAGACACACAAATTAAGCACAATACAAACAGATTTGTTTCGACAACAGAACCCAAGGTGGAAATGCCGCAATGTTAGGCGCTGAGTTTTGATCGGAAATTGGAATATCTGTTTAGGGCTAAGGAGGAATAGCAATAGCAATAGAGTTAGACTTATATACCGCTTCATGGGGCTTTCAGCCCTCTCTAAGCGGTTTACAGAGTCAGCATATCGCCCCCACAGTCTGGGTCCTCATTTCACCCACCTCGGAAGGATGGAAGGCTGAGTCAACCTTGAGCCAGTGAGATTTGAACCGCCAAACTGCAGATAACAGTCAGCTGAAGTGGCCTGCAGAACTGCACCCTAACCACTGCACCACCTCGGGAAGCAGCCAAGTCCCTACAAATTCATTTCTTTACACAGGGGAGTCCTCGACTTACGATCGCAAATCGAGCCCCGAATTTCCGCTGCTAAGGGAGACGTCCGTTCAAATGGGGTTTGCCCCATTTTACGACCGTTCTTGCCACTGTGGCTAAGGGAATCGCTGCAGGGGTGACGTGCGTTGTTAAGCGAAACCGCCTTCTCCGTTGATTTGGCTTGCCAGCCCAGCTGCAACCGTCATAAGTACATGCCAGTTGCCAAGCGTCTGGATTTTGATCTTGACCACAGGGATGCGGAAACGGTCGTAAGTGTGATAAATGGTCACAAGTCTTCAGAAGTTGTGAATGCTTCAACAGGCAGAGCCTTCTCTGCAGGCACATGAGCTGCCGCCCAGCTCAGCTTCACTGCGCATGTGCGTCCCCCCCCCCAGCCAGCTGGTTTTAGGGTCTCTGCAATGCAGGCGTGGGCTGCATGTTCAGGGCTCACGGGCGCATGGAGGGGCGCTGCGCATGCATGCGTGGAGGCGGGGCACGTGTGGGTCACACACACATTATGGGTGCATATGTGTGCTTTCGGCATGGAACGACAGAAAGGGTTAGTCATCACTGGTATAAGGTCTCCTGCTTGTGCAGAGAGTTGGATTAGAAGACCTCCAAAGTCCTTCCAGCTGTTATTCTGCTATCCTTCCTTCTTTTCTCCCCTTCTTCCTTCCCCCCTCCCTTCCTTCCATCATGTCTCCTTCCTCCCTCCCCTTCCTTCCTTCCTTTTTCTTTCCTTCCTCCTTCTCCCCCTCCCTCCTTCCCTTTCTTTCCTTCCATCATTTCTCCTTCCTCCCTTCCTTCCCTTTTCTTTCTTTCCTTCTTCCTTCCTTCCCCTCCTTTCCTTTCTTTCCCTTTCCTTCCTTCCATCATTTCTCCTTCCTCCCTCCCCTTCCTCCCTCCCTTCCTTTTTCTTTCTTTTCTTTCCTTCTTCCTTCCTTCCCCTCTCCCTTCCTTTCCTTCCTTCCATCATTTCTTCTTCCTCCCTTCTTTCCTTCTTCCTTCCTTCCTTTTCCTTCTTTCCATCGTTTCTCCTCCCTCCTTCCCTTCTTTCCCTCCCTTCCTTTCTCTTTTTTCTTTCTTTCCTTCTTCCTTCCCCCCTCCTCCCTTCCCTTTCCTTCCTTCCATCATTTCTCCTTCCTCCCTCCCTCGCACCCTCCCCTTCCTTCCTTCTTTCCTTCCTTCTCCATCTCCGGAGGCTTTCAAGAAGAGATGGGACAGCCATTTGTCTGAAATGGTGTAGGGTTTCCTGCCTGAGCAGGGGGCTGGACTAGAAGACCTCCATGTCCCTTCCAACTGTTATTCTGCTACCTTTCCCTTCTTTCCTTCCTTCCTTCCTTCCTTCCTTCCTTCCTTCCTTCCTTCCTTCCTTCCTTCCTTCCTTCTTTCCTGCCTGCCTGCCTGCCTGCCTTCTTCCTTCCTTCCTTCCACCCTTCCCTTCCTTCCTTCATTTCTCCTCCCTCCCCCCTCCCTTCCTTCCTTCTTTCCTTCCTTCCTTCCTTCATTCTCCATCTCTGGAGGCTTTCAAGAAGAGATGGGACAGCCATTTGTCTGAAACGGTATAGGCTTTCCTGCCTGAGCAGGGGCTGGACTAGAAGACCTCCAAGGTCCCTTCCAACTCTGTTATTTTTCTATATTCTAAGTGACATTTTTAGTGCCATTGTAACTTCAGTCGCTTAAATGAACTGTCATAAGGACTATCTGTATTTGGGAAACGGCCTGAAAATATCATCAAAGAATCTAACACTGGGCTATCTGTGTATAAATCTCCTTCAAGGTATTGTATACTATTCCTTACTTTTAAAAACTGTGATGGCCTCCCCGATCAGTTTTGCCTTCTGAGCAATGGGTCATTTGAGCTGGCCACTTTTAACAGAATTACTGCTTTTTGACCCAAAAGGCTCCTGGGAGGGAGGAGGGAGGTTAAAGAGGGGCACGGCTTTGATTCTGTTGTTGCAGCCACCATTTTGACTTTTTTGACCCCCCTTCAGGTTCTCCACGGCCGCCATTTTGAGAAACGGCCCAGCAAATGCTTCCAATCCATCCATTGGCTGTAAAAAGGCAATCGATCAAATAAAGAGATTTTATTGTTGGTAAATAAACAACAGCGAGAGGGTTTCTTTTGCTCAATTTCCCACAATGAAGTCTGAGAATGAAGCTGAGCTGCTTTTAACGGCGGGGGATAATTGCTGAGAGCTGTTCAACGACTCTGCAATTTGCGTCCTCCAAATTTACTGGAAAACGGACGAGGCAAACCAAATCAGACGCCTCCTTTCTTGCCTCCTCCATTTGATCCCACGCTGAGTTCCAGAAGGAATTTCATCCTGTTGACTTCCTGCAAACATTCACACACTTTGAACACCCGGAAAGCTCAAACCAGGCGTTTAATGGCCGCCGAGGTGGTGCAGTGGTTAAATGCAGCACTGTAGGCTACTTCAGCTGAACTGCTAGTTCTGCAGTTCGGCTGTTCAAATCTCACCGGCTCAAGGTTGACTCAGCCTTCCGTCCTTCCGAGGTGGGTGAAATGAGGACCCGGATTGTTGGGGGCGATATGCTGACTCTGTAAACCGCTTAGAGAGGGCTGAAAGCCCTATGAAGCGGTATATAAGTCGAACTGCTATTGCTATTGCCCCCCCCCCCCCCAAATTCAAACAATCCTAGCGTAAGAAGTAATTACGCACACAAAAAATACACCACCCTGAGAACGAAATATTTGGGGGGATATCAAGAGAGGCAGAGAATATGAAATTTCCCAAAGGAGAAATGTGTTCTTAAAGGCAGAAAGCAGCCTCAACAGCCTCCAGCAGATGCCTGAAGTCTTTAGAATAGAAGAGTTGGAAGGGACTTTGGAGGTCTTCTAGTCCAACCCCCTGCCTAGGCAGGAAACCCTATACCACTTCAGACAAGTGGTTGTCCAACATCTTCTTCAAAACCTCCAGGGATGAAGCACCCACAACTTCTAGTGGCAAGCAGTTCCACTGGTTAATTGTTCTCCCTGTCAGGAAATTTCTAGGTAGCTTCCCCTCTTGATCACAGGGAGTCCTCGACTTGCAACAGTTCCTTTAGTGACCGAAGTTACAACGCCAGTGGGAAAAAAAGGGACTTAGGACCGTTTTTCACACTTATGCCCATTTCAGCCTCCCCCGTGGTCATGTGATCAAAATTGAGACGCTTGCCGTTGATATTTACCACGTTGCAGTGTCCTGGGGTGTGTGTGTGTGTGTGTGTGTGTGTGTGTGTGTGTATCATGTGATTCCCCCTTTCGCGACCTTCTGACAGGCCAAGTCAGCGGGAAGCTAGCTTCACTTAACGACCGTGGGACTAACAACCCCTGCAGTGATTCATTTAACAACGGTGGCAAGACATGTCGTAAAATGGAAGAAACTCACTGAACAAATATCTCGGTGTCAAAAATGTTGGACTCTTTTTTTTCTTTTGCATAAAGTTCCTTATTTTTTTTAACATATACAAAAATTCCACTGATTAATTGTTCTGTCAAATTACAATTTGACTGCAAATTTCGAGGCAATGCCTTAGCCTCAAATCCCTCTCAGTGAACGACTCAAAAGAACGACTCTCACAATGTCCAAATGACAGAATCCGTGTTTGGCACCTCAGGCAGCTGTCGGGGTTCCAACGGATGCCCTAATTAAATCATGAGCCTCGAGCCAAGCTTCAAAAGCAATCCAGCTTTTGAGGCCGAAGAGCCGAGGTGGCGCAGTGGTTAGGGTGCAGTACTGCAGGCCACTTCAGCTGGCTGTTATCTGCAGTTCAGCGGTTCTAATCTCACCGGCTCAAGGTTGACTCAGCCTTCCATCCTTCCGAGGTGGGTGAAATGAGGACCCGGATTGTTGTTGGGGGCAATATGCTGACTCTGTAAACCGCTTAGAGAGGGCTGAAAGTCCTATGAAGCGGTATATAAGTCTAACTGCTATGCTATCTATCTATCTATCTATCTATCTATCTATCTATCTATCTATCTATCTATCTATCTATCTATCTATCTATCCTCTATATCTATCTATCCTATCTATCTATCTATCTATCTATCATCTATCTATCTATCTATCTATCTATCTATCTATCTATCTATCTATCTATCTATCTATCTATCCTCTATATCTATCTATCCTCTATATCTATCTATCTATCTATCTATCTATCTATCTATCTATCTATCATCTATCTATCTATCTATCTATCTATCTATCTATCTATCTATCTATCATCTATCTATCTATCTATCTATCTATCTATCTATCTATCTATCTATCTATCTATCTATCTATCTCCTGCAAGAAGAGCCGAGGTGGCGCAGTGGTTAGGCTGCAGTACTGAAGGCCACTTCAGCTGACTGTTATCTGCAGTTCAGCGGTTCAAATCTCACCGGCTCAAGATTGACTCAACCTTCCATCCTTCCGAGGTGGGTGAAATGAGGACCCAGATTGTTGTTGGGGGCGATATGCTGACTCTGTAAACCGCTTAGAGAGGGCTGAAAGCCCTATGAAGCGGTATATAAGTCTAACTGCTATTGCTATTGCTATTAGGAGCAACATGTCGGCAAGCACCCAAGTGAAGCCAGCTCTGATCCCATGTATTTTATGGCCCAACTATGACCATGTCCCCCCCGCCCTCTCCAGGCTTTGTCATAAATCACATTCTCCAACAGAGCACTTTCACAGGCTGTTGAGATCACGGCCCTCCGGTTGCTGCGGGTATCCTGGGAGACAGCCTTGAGAAAGGTGTGCCTGAAATGTGCTTCTGGTTGTGGCTGCAACTCGAGAGGGTTCCACCACAAATCAGCGAAGCCCTTCTGCGCGGAGACATAAGCGCGAAGACTAAATCGCGGCGTTCTAAGCACTAGGGAAAAACGCGACCCTACCGCGATGACATAATCGCGGAGGGCAAAATCGCGCATTCCCAAGCACTCACTACCCTAAACCTAACCCTAAACCTAACCCTAACCCTAACCCTAAATCTAAACCTAACCCTAAACCTAACCCTAAATCTAAACCTAACCCTAAACCTAACCCTAAACCTAACCCTAAAACAAACCCCTAAACCTAATCCTAACGCTTACCTTAAATGAAGTTGGCTTTTTGCCGCGGTGCCATTTTAAAGCGTCCTTATGTTGCCACGCTGTTGTCACGCCGGTGATGACGCGCGGTGATGACGTCGCGGCTTTAGCGCTGCAATTTTGACCCGCGCGGTTTTGACCCGCGCGGTTTTGTCGTGCCACGCTCGAGAGCAGGCCAGGAATGCTTGCGACTTGACAGCAGCCCATTTTCAGCCATTCTGCTGGTCAGCTCAGGTGTCATCTTTGTCTTTGTCAGGGTTCGAACCCCCAATGAAGGAAGACTCCGAGGCTTGAGTTTCCTCAAAGTTCCATTTTATTAGAGATGTCATATTGGCACATCTGGGAAAACCCGAATTCGAACGTTCCCAGGTTTTCCCCACCCAAACAAAAATCCAAGCCCCTGCCTATCACCCACATGTCCATCACGTGGACCAATCGGGCACCATCCAAAACTGGAGACACCTCCCAGTCACACACATCGCAGCTGCAGGGCAAGATGTCCTTGACTCTCTGAGAAAGGAATGTTATTTTGACTATACATCTCCTAAACTCCATATAATCCCCTCTCCCATTTTCCCACAGTAGAAAAATGTGGCAGGCCGGAAGGCCCAAATTTAAAAGATGGCTTCCAGGTCTAACAACATGTCCATCACACGGCCCAATCGGGCACCATCCAAAACTGGAGACGCCTGCCAGTCACACCATCACAGCTGCAGGGCAAGGTGTCCTTGACTCTCTGAGAAAGGAATGTTATTTTGACTATATATCTCCCATACTCCATATAGTCCCTTCTCCCATTTTCCCACAGTAGAAAATGTGGCAGGCCTGAAGGCCCAAATTTAAAAGATGGCTTCCAGGTCTAACAACATGTCCATCCCGTGGCCCAATCGGGCACCATCCAAAACTGGAGACGCCTCCCAGTCACACCATCGCAGCTGCAGGCAAGACGTCCTTGACTCTCTGAGAAAGGAATGTTATTTTGACTATATATGTCTCCCAAATGCCATATAATCCCCCCCCTCCCGTTTTCCCACAGCATTGAAGGTGGCAGGCCTGAAGGCCCAAATCAAAAGATGGCTTCCAGGCCTGACATCCCAGTTAAGACTCAAAAGTACGACTCTCAAAATATCCGAATGGTAGAATCCGTGTTTGCCACCTCAGGCAGCCCATTTTCGGTCATTCTGGTGGTCAGTTCGGATGTCCTGAAAGGGGAGGGGGTCTTTGCCAGCTTGGGGGCAGAAAAAGATGGGTTTCCTGACCCTTATAGATTGGGGGGGGGGGATGTTCACTTCCAATGCCCCTGAGGGCAGGGCAAGAAGCAATGGGTGGAAAACACTGGTGGCCCTCGACTTATACAATACGATAGCAGAGTTGGAAGGGACCTTGGAGGTCTTCTAGTCCAACCCCCTGCCTAGGCAGAAAACCCTGTTTCAGACAAATGGCTATCCAACATTTTCCAAGCCACCTGAGGGTAGAACAAGAAGCAATGGGTGGAAACTAATCAGGGAGAGAAGCAACATGGAATTAAGGAGACAATTAGAACAATTAATCAGTGGGACAGAAATTGCCTCCAGAAGTTGTGAATGCTCCAACACTGGAAGTCTTTAAGAAGATGTTGGAGAGCCATTTGTCTGAAACGGTATAGGGTTTCCTGCCTAGGCAGGGGGTTGGACTAGAAGACCTCCAAGGTCCCTTCCAACTCTGCTATTGTATAAGATTGCATAACATCTTCTTAAAGGCTTCCAGTGTTGGGGCATTCACAACTTCTGGAGGCAACTTCTGTTCCACTGTTCTACCCAGTTCCTGCAACCGTTCTTCATATGTTTTAGCCTCCAGTCCCCTAATCCTCTTTCTTGCTCTTCTCTGCACTCTTTCTAGAGTCTCCACATCTTTTCCACATCGTGGCAGCCAAAACTGGATGCCGTATTCCAAGTGTGGCCTTCCCAAGGCCTTGTAAAGTGGTATTAACCCTTCACGGGATCTTGAGTCTATCCCTCTGTTGATGCAGCCTAGAACTGTGTTGGCTTTTTTGGCAGCTTCTGCACACAGCTGGCTCCTATTTAAATGTTTGTCCACTAGGACTCCAAAATCCCTTTCAAGTTACTACTGTTGAGCAAAATACCACCTGTACTGTACCTGTGCATTTCAGTTTTCTTGCCTAAATGTGGAACCTGACTTACAACCATAATTGAGCGCAAAATTTCTATTGACATGGGATTTATGTTATCGATGGTTAGCTAACAAGAACAGAAGTTAGAAACACCGAAATATAACAAAAAAAGGGGTCAATGAGACAAGGGAGGTTTGTTAAGTGTAACGTTCCCATGGTTCGCCCATGAGGCCAATGTTGAGAAAAGACAAGACACGAACTTTCTCGGGATGGAGCGAACCAGATTGGGGGTGTGAGAGCCCCTTTTATTGAGATAGGACAAAGGCAGGAGGAGCAATAGCATGTGGTTAAAAACAGCCTGTAAAAGTACAATTTCTAATCTACTGCTCAGGGAAGTTCTGTCTATATATGGTCAAATCCTGGGCGTCATTGGTAGGGCACTCAGGATGTTATGTTATGAACTATCAGGATGTTATGGGGTTTTAGGAGTTTGTTTTCTCCTGTGTGGTTCAGCATGGCTATGCATGCCCTGTTATGAACTGGGCCATGGGTGACCCACACCTACACAAGGAACTATATTACAACAGTTAAGATAGGAAATTAAATATCATGGTTATTGTTTCTAGTATTAGGAATGTAATGAACATCGTTTGATTATTGTTTTTCAAAACTATTTGCTCCCCGGACAACGCACTGTTTAATACAAAATGGAATTTTTATACGTTAAAAAAAAATATGGTGGACTTGTAAAAAGGTCAAAGCATTTTGGATAAAAATATGATGCAAAATATTCTTAAAAAGAGGATAAAGTTTACCCCTCAGTTATTCTTGTTAGGTATAATCACAGACTGTACAGTGATAGAGACTAATTTGATTCTGAACTTAACAACGGCAGCAAGGCTGTTGGTGGCGCAGTACTGGAAGAAGAAAGAATTGCCTACTATTCAAGAATGGAGGTTAAAAGTAAGAAACTTAGCAGAGATGGCTAAAATATCAGCATACCTCAAGGATTATTCAGATGAGAAACACAAGTTGGAATGGAGAAGATGGACTGATTATATTCAAAATAAATATGGGACTAAGAAACTTCAGATAGCTTATGAATGAATGAACAAGGAATGTTACAACTTATCTAAATTTAGCTTTACAATGACGCTAATAATCTAATTAGTTAGATTATTTTAGTATATGGTTGCTAAATGTTTAATGCATTTGCTCTGGGAGGTTGGGGGGGGTTGGGGGGTTGGGGATGTGGGGGGGAAGGTGGAAGGTATATAATTGTAAAACTCATTAAAACTTTTAATAAAAAAAAAATAGGGAACTTTATGCAAAAAGAAAAAAGAGTCCAACATTTTTGACGCTGAGATCTTTGTTCAGTGAGTTTTCTTCCATTTTACGGCCTGTCTTGCCACCGTTAAGTGAATCACCGCAGGGGTTGTTAGTCCCACGGTCGTTAAGTGAAGCTAGCTTCCCCGCTGACTTGGCCTGTCAGAAGGTCGCAAAAGGGGGAATCACGTGACACACATACACACCCCGGGACATTGCAACGGTCGTAAATATGAATGGCAAGCGTCTCGATTTTGATCACATGACTGAAATGGGCGTAAGTGTGAAAAAACGGTCCTAAGTCCCTTTTTTTCCCCACTGGCGTTGTAACTTCGGTCACTAAAGGAACTGTTGCAAGTCAGGGACTCCCTGTGATCAAGAGGGGAAGCGACCTAGAAATTTCCTGACAGGGAGAACAATTAACCAGTGGAACTGCTTGCCACTAGAAATTGTGGGTGCTTCATCCCTGGAGGTTTTGAAGAAGATGTTGGACAAGCATTTGTCTGAAATGGTGTAGGGTCTCCTGCCTTGAGAGAGGGGCTGGACTAGATGACCTCTAGGGTCCCTTCCAGCCCTTTGAGTCTAAGATTACATGATTCTTGATTGACCTCAGCATTCAATCACATCCACATGGTTAAGGTCAGTGACCCGCGGTGAGGTTTATGGCTGGTGAGGCACTGACACAGGGGTTTCAAATTTTTTTAGACTTGTGGACTTCAACTCCCAGAATTCCACAGCCAGGCATGCTCAGTTCCGATTTAAAGCGACAGCATTTGTTTTTCTCCTTTGCGAAAAAGTTTTCCTTCATTCTTTTTCTTCTCCCAAGTAAGGTTGGATTCCTTTTACGGGAAATGAATCAAGGAAAAAAGCAACTTGGAACTAAGGAGAAATTCCCAGATAGTGAGAAATCGGGACAATCCTTTGGTCTGGAATGGCGTGAGACTTCCTGCTTGAGCAGCGGGTTGGACTAGAAGACCTCCGAGGTCCCTTCTGGCTCTGTTCGGCCGCAATTCCTCTTCAGCATCACATAAGCTGCACCCACGGCAGCATCGGCGCCTTCGCCGTACACCACGGGGAGAGCGAAGGCCTTCTCCACCTCCTGCCTCATCACCTCGTTCCGGCAAAGTCCGCTTCCGCTGGCCACGATCCGCTTCGCCCCGGCGTCCTTCAAGCTCTCGGAAGGGAGCATGGAGTGGAGGTTTCGGACGACCCCTCGGCACAAGGCCCGGATCACCTGCCCCAGGGAGATCTCGGAGGCCGCGATGGCCGTCACCGAAGCCAGGCTGGTGGGCGCGTGTCTCTCCCCGAAGACGGTGGGGCAGATGTGAAGAGGGCTGTCGGCCTGGGTCAGCCCGGCTTCAATCATCGGCCGATAGAGGTCCGATTCGGAGGCTTCGATCCCTGCAAAGGAGGAGGAGGAGGTGGAGCAGGGATGGAAAAGGAGTACCGGGGAGGGGGAGAGACACCTCGGCTTACAACCGCAATGGCGGCCAACGTTTCTGTTGCTAACCACGAGATTCGTTAAAGCGGGGGAAGAAGAGGAGGGAGGGAGGAAATGGAAGGAAGGAAGATGAAAAAGTGAAAAGGAAGGAGGGAGGAATGGGAAAGAAAGGAAGGAGAGAGAGAAGAAAAGAAGAAAGGAAAGGAGGGAGGGTGAAGGAGGAAAGGAAGGAAGGGAGGAGAGAGGGAAGGAAAGAAAGAATGGGGAGGGGGAGGAGGAAGAGAAGGGAGGGAGGGTGGAGAGAGGAAAGGAAAGAAGGAAGAAAGTGGGAGGAAGGAGAGAGGGAAGAAAAAGAGGAAGGAAAAAAGGAAGGAAAGAAAGAGGGAAGGAATGAAAGAATGAAGGAGCAATGGAAGGAAAGTAAGGAAGGGAGGAAGGAAGGAGAGAGGGAAGGAAGGAAGGAGAGAAGGAAGGGAGGGAGAGAGGGAAAGGAGGAAGAGAAGGGAGGAAGGAATGAGAGAAGGAAGGGAGGGAGAGAGGGAAAGGAGGAAGAGAAGGGAGGAAGGAATGAGAGAAGGAAGGATGAAAGGAAAGAAGGGAGGAGAGAAGAAAGGAAGGGAGGGAAGGAGAAGAAGAGAAGGGAGGAAGGGAGGAGAGAGGAAAGGAAAGAAGGAAGGAAGAGGGAAGGAAAGGAGGAAGGAAAGAAGGAAGGAGAGATGGAAAGAAAGTAAGAAAGGAGAGATGGAAAGAAAGTAAGGAAGGGAGGAAGGAAGGAAGGAAGGGAGTGAGTGAATGAGAGGGAGGAGGAAGAGATGGAAGGAAGGAAGGAAGGTGAGATGGAAGGAGAGATGGAAGAAAGGAGGGCAGGAAGGAAGGAGAAAAGGAAGGAGAAAAGAAAGGAAGAGAAAGAGGGAAGGGCTTGCAAGTCTGAGGATGGAAAAAACCCACCTGCTTGCCCTCCCAGAGCTCAGATAAGCCCCCCACCCCCTCCTGAAATGTCTACCTAGCTCCGCCATCCATCTGACCAGCATCTTCACGAACGTCGCCATCACGTTTCCGCCGTTGAGCGAAGCGGCCACTGCCAGGTAGCGCTTGTCGAAATACGGGAAATATTGCACGGGGGAATTCGGATCGGGAGACTCCACAGGCCGAAATCCAGGGGGCATGGGGACCGCCAGCTGGGCAGACGTCCCCAGGTTGAGAACTGGATGGACGGAAAGGAGGGAGGAGAGAGAGAAGAATTCATAAATAAATTTAAAAAAAAACACTTTTAAAAATGAGACATTTTCCCCAGCTGCTTCCTTCTCTTGTTGCTCCACTCCATTAACAATTAACCTGATAGTTGATGGGTGGAATTATGTATAATGGAAAATAGTGATATATAAATATAAATGGTTGGTAAAAAAAAAAAATCTTTTCTTTCACATGGGGATTATATAAAGGTCTACTGTTATCAAATAGATAATCAAGAATGTAAGGATAAAGTTTACTCCTCAGTTATTTTTACTAGGTATATGTACGGACTTTACAGCAGTAGAGACTAACTTGATTCTGCACCTAATAACGGCAGCAAGACTGTTGGTGGCGCAATACTGGAAGAAGGAAGACTTGCCTACAATCCAAGAATGGACATTGAAAGTAACAAACTTAGCCGAAATGGCTAAAATATCGGCATATCTCAAAGATCACTCAAATGAGAGATATAAACGAGACTGGAATAAATGGATTGACTATATACAAAATAAATACGGGACCAAGAAATTCCAGTTAGCCTATGCTTAAGATTTAAGCATAATGATTTAAACTGTTAAAAGTTAGTTCCGTAAGAAGAAGCTAAGGTCAATGCAGAATGTCATTAATTTCTTTATTTCCTTTTTTCTCAATAGATTTTAGACTGTGTTTGTTAAAAATCCATACCGTGTACGGGTTCTGGGAAGTCGGGGGGGGGGGGGAAGGAGGAGGGGGGTTGGGGGGGTGGAGGGAGGGAGGGGCATCCAAAAAAAATTGTACTTCAATGTTTTAATGATTGACGAATGATGAAATATTTGTGTTTTTTAAAAGAAATAAAACCTTTTTAAATATTAAAAAAAAAAAGAATGTAAGGGAACTATGATTTATTGGGAAAAAAATAATACTAATCGTAATTGAACGTATACTGTACAATGAAAGTGAGGTATTTAGTTATACTAGATGAAAAATCTGAGATGGTAAATGTTATTCGAGAATATGGATGTTAAAACACCTGGAACCAAACGACATGCTGTATGTGATGATGCTTTTTGTGTGTGTTTTTTGTGTTCTTTTTTTATTGTCTGTATGTATTGTCTGTGTAATAAAAATAAAAATTTATATATATAAAAAAACAATCAATCAGAACAGACTTGGAAGGGATCTTGGGAGATCATCTAGTCCTGGCGAACCTGTCAGCCTCTGCTTTGCTGCTGCTTCGGCTGCCATTGAAACGGGAAGGGGGGGGCATGGTATTTGGGAGGGGTTTACTAATTGTGCTGGAGGAAGATTCTGGAGTTCTGCTGCCTGTCGGACTACGCATGCGTAGGAGATTCCCGCCAGGACTAACGGCACCGACATTCCATCTTCATGATGCCTTTTGAAGTTATCTCGCACCTGACACTTGGGAGAATTATGATTGGACTGTAGCTGTGATGCCAAGGGGTGGAGAATGGGCCATTCTATATATCAATTGCTTTCGCGCCTAAATAATCAGACTTCGCTTCGCTATGCCTTTAATCATTTATAATTAGTAAAAGTACACTTGATTTCTATCAATGGAGTCTCGTGGTCTTCTTTCCTAATTACTCAATGAAGAGGTGCCGACAGAACCTGTGCCACGGGCGCCCAATGTGGCACGCAGAGCCCTTCTCTGTGGGCATGCGTGCCGTCGCCAGCTGCACATCTGGCTTCCAGCATGCACATCAGGGGTGGGAGGCTGCCGGAATTACTGCCGGTTCGGCGCGCATTTGCAAATAAAAAGGTCTGTGCCAAACCTTAAAAAAATGAAAAAATAAACACATTTTCCCCCATGAAAATTGTTCCATGCATGCGCAGAATCGTAAAACAAGATGGCGGACCGGTTTGGGAGCGTGGCAGGCCTGGGTCACTACCGCTTCCAGGTGACTCTCTATTCAGCCGAACCGGTCTAAACTGGTAGGAACCCACCTGTGGGGCACATGTGCGCCAGCCGGCGAAACACCGGAAAACGGCCTGAAAACAGTCAAAAACACCTCAAAAACTGGCCGGTTTTTGGGGTCATTTTATGGGATATATTTTCAGGCCTTTTCGCCGTTTTTCAGGCCGTTTTAGGTGAAAAACAAAAAATCAGCCTGAAAATGGCCCATAAAAGTTTATAAGGCCTTGGTGAGGCCACACTTGGAATCCGGCATCCAGTTTTGGTCACCATGATGTAGAAAAGATGCTGAGACTCTAGAAAGAGTGCAGAGAAGAGCAACAAAGAGGATTAGGGGACTGGAGACTCAAACATATGAAGAACGGTTGCAGAAACTGGGAATGTCTAGTTTAATAGAAAGAAGGACTAGGGGAGACAGGATAGCAGCCTTCCACTATCTCAAGGGTTGCCACAAAGAAGAGGGAGTCAAACTATTCTCCAAGGCACCTGAGGGTAGAACAAGAAGCAATGGGTGGAAACTAATCAAGGAGAGAAGCAACTTAGAACTGAGGAGAAATTTCCTGACAGTGAGAACAATTAATCCGTGGAACAGAAGTTGCCTCCAGAAGTTGTGAATGCCCCAACACTGGAAGTCTTTATTTCCTTTATTTAGGTTTACGAACCGTCCTTCACTTACGACCACAATGGACATTTATGTTGCTAAGCGAGACAGTTGAGAAGGGAGTTTTGGCCCCTTTTATGATATTTCCTGCCGCACTTCTCCTCCTCCATCATTTTACATAACCCAACTCCCTTCTAGCATTGATGATGTTCCCTAGTTGGCTCATGAAATGTCTGAAAGAAAGCAGCCAAGCTCAGAGAGCACCAGGGACCCCACAATCCCCCCCTCCTCTTCTTCCTCTTCCTCCTCCTCCATATTCCCCACTCCCTTCTAGCACTGATGATGTTCCCTAGTTGGGTCATGAAACATCTGCAAGGAAACCACCAAGTTCAGAGAACACCCAGGACCCCACAGTCCTCCTCCTCCTCCTCCTCCTCCTCCTCCTCCTCCTCCTCCTCCTCCTCTCCACAATTCCCCTCTCCTTTGGCACTGATATTGTTCCCTAGTTGGGTCATTAAACCTCTGCAAGGAAACCACCCAGCTCAGAGAGCACCAAGGACCCCACAGTCCTTCTCCTCCTTCCTCCTCCTCCTCCTCCTCCTCTCCACAATTTCCCTCTCCTTTGGCACTGATATTGTTCTCCAGTTGGGTCATGAAACGTCTGCAAGGAAACCACCAAGCTCAGAGAGCACCAAGGACCCCACAGTCCTTCTCCTCCTCCCCCTCCCCCTCCCCCTCCTCCTCCTCCTCCCTTCAATCCCCACTCCCTTCTAGCACTGATGATGTTACCTAGTTTGATCATGAAATGTCTGCAAGAAAACCACCAAGCTCAGAGAGCACCAAGGACCCCTCAGTTTTCCTCCTCCTCCTCCTCCTCCTCCTCCTCCTCCTCCTCCTCCTCCTCCTCCTCCTCCTCCTCCTCCTCCTCCTCCTCTCCACAATCCCCCTCTTCTTTGGCACTGATATCGTTCCCTAGTTGGGTCATGAAACGTCTGCAAGGAAACCACCCAGCTCAGAGAGCACCAGGGACCCCACAGTCGTCCAATTCCTCTACGAGCCCGAAGTTCCATTTTCCTGCAAAGCAGAAACCGCCTTCCTTCGCTCGAGTTCAACCTGTTCCGTTCGCGGCTCCAGCGGCACCTACCTGCATCGCTGCTTTCAGACATGCAAGAGAAAACTGAGCACTGGAAATCTCCCAAGGCTACCCCGACCTTGGTCCCGGCTGGGATCCGGTGCCACGCTTGGCAGGTTTCCCCCGCCAGATCTCCGGAATCGACCACTTCGGGAAGCAGGTGGATGGGAAATCCAGCGTTTTCCAAACTAAAAAAAACAGAAGCAGGAATCAACGGGGGTGGGGGGGTCTGCGGGGGCTGAATAACATGGGTAGCCCTCGACTTACGACCACAATGGAGCCCCACATTTTCGTTGCTAAGCGAGACAGTTGTTACGTTTTGACTTTTATGGCCACTGTTGTTAAGTGAATCACTGCAGCTGTTAAATGAGTCACATGGTTGTTAAGTGAATCTGGCTTCCTCATTGCTGGTCAGAAGTTTGCAAAAGGGGGACGCTTGGCAATCGACTCGTGTTTATGACGGTCGCAGATGCTGCGACCGTCATAAACACGAGTCGATTGCCAAGCGTCCCCCTCTTGATCATGTGACCACAGGGATGCTGCAATGGTCTTAAAGTGTGAAACATGGTGATAAGTCATTGTTTTCAGTGGCATTGTCACTTCAAACGGTCGGTAAATGAATGGTTGTAAGTTGAGGACTACCTTTATTCCATCTCTTCTTTAGTCCATTTCTATATTGTTTGATTGCTGCATTAGTTTCAATTTCTATATTTATTCTGTTTCTACGGCCACCCAACACAATGAATGCATTTAAAATAACAACATTTTAAAACTTAACTTAAACAAATGTTAAAGAATGTGCTTTAAGACAGATGGACTTCAGTCATGTTGCCTGGGGGATTGTGGGAGTGGAAGTCCACCCATCTTAAAGCATTCTGGCTGGGGGATTCTGGGAGTGGAAATCCTCTTTTCTTAAAGCAGGTTGGCTGGGGGATTCTGGGAGTGGAAGCCCACCCCTCTTAAAGCATTCTGGCTGGGGGATTCTGGGAGTGGAAGTCCTCCCCTCTTAAAGCCTGCTGGCTGGGGGATTCTGGGAGTGGAAGTCCTCCCCTCTTAAAGCCTGCTGGCTGGGGAATTCTGGGAGTGGAAGTCCTCCCCTCTTAAAGCCTGCTGGCTGGGGGATTCTGAGAGTGGAAGTCCTCGCCTCTTAAAGCATGCTGGATGGGGAATTCTGGGAGTGGAAGTCCTCCCCTCTTAAAGCCTGCTGGCTGGGGGATTCTGGGAGTGGAAGTCCTCCCCTCTTAAAGCCTGCTGGATGGGGAATTCTGGGAGTGGAAGTCCTCCCCTCTTAAAACATGCTGGCTGGGGGATTCTGGGAGTGGAAGTCCTCCCCTCTTAAAGCATGCTGGATGGGGAATTCTGGGAGTGGAAGTCCTCCCCTCTTAAAGCATGCTGGATGGGGGATTCTGGGAGTGGAAGTCCTCCTCTCTTAAAGCATGCTGGATGGGGAATTCTGGGAGTGGAAGTCCTCCCCTCTTAAAGCATTCTGGCTGGGGGATTCTGGGAGTGGAAGTCCACCCATCTTAAAGCCGGCTGGATGGGGAATTCTGGGAGTGGAAGTCCACCCATCTTAAAGCCGGCTGACTGGGGAATTCTGGGAGTGGAAGTCCTCCCCTCTTAAAGCATGATGGCTGGGGGATTCTGGGATTCCAGCCAAATTCAGGTTGCCAGGTTTGAGATGCCTTGAATGAAGCCCCAGTGCCTACCCACAGAGTGTTGTGTGAACAGTGTATGTTTGTCCCTTTAAGGCCACCTGCAGACTTACAGTTTAGTGTTCCAGGATTTTTCTAGGGTGCTGAAGTATCCCCAGGCGGCGGCGTTTTGCACAGACATCTGTGGCTTCTCTCGGCCGCACAGCATGGCCACGACGTAGTCCTGGATGGTCCCAGCAGCTGTGTAGGGGGCTAGAAAATCTGGCCTGGGCAGCAAGGAAAGATAAGCAGTTCAGGCAGACAGATAGATTGACACAGACTGAATGAATTGAATGAATGAATGAATGAATGAATGAATGAATGAATGAATGAATGAATGAATGAATGAATGGACAAATGTACATCTATTGGAAAAACTGACCAGCATGAAAATATTATGCATATGCACATACACACACACACACACACACACACACACACACACACATATCATCATCATCTTCATTTAATGACTTCATAATCCCTTGCAGGGTGGAGTCTGAGTGGCTGAATGGAGCTGAGTGTTTCCTGGCCGGATGCCTTTCGTGTCACCAATGCGGAGTTTTGTTCAGCAGACACATTCTCATTGTGCCTGGAGAGAGAAACAACTGCCTCTACCTAGGATCGAACTCACGGCCTCCTGATTGTGAGGCAAGAGCGCCACCTCTAGGCTACCACATCTCCATCTGTCTCTGTCTGACTCCCTCTCTCTCTCTAGTCCTCGATTTACAACAGTTCATTTAGTGACCATCCAAAGTTACAATGGCACTGGAAAACGTATAACCGTTTTTCACCTACAACCTTTCCAGCATCCTCACGATCATCTCGTCAAATACAGATGCTTGACAACTGACTCATACTTATGACGGTTGCAGTGTCCCGGGGGTCACGCGATCCCCTTTTGCGACCTTCTGTCAAGCAAAACAGTGGGGAAGCCCGTTTCACTTCACAAGCAAATTAACCACTTATCAACCGCAGGGATTCATCTAACAACGATGGCAAAGGAATGTCGTAAAATGGGGCAAATCTCACTGAACCAACGTCTGTATTCATCTGAGGATCTGAGAAAAATTTTGGATTACGTCTTCTTGTCTCGGGATTTCCTCATTTTTCTAGTATTGTACAAATAGAATTCTTGCTGCTGTCAAGGCTAAATACAAATTCCCTTTATTATATTTTTCTGGTATCCCTAACAAGAATATTTCTGAAAAAAAGAGAAAGCTAGGTGAATGGGTGGAATGAAAAGATAATAAGAGGAGTTCCCGAGAGACTAAGAGAAAATGGTTGAAAGGAGGAAAGAAGGAAAAGGATCTACTAGTAGAATAGAATGAAATATTCTATGAAATGTTAATATTGTCAATGGGATATAGCTAATACAATGTGAGGGAAACAGATTAACATTACTAATTGTGGATAATTAATTAAGTGAAATGTTTACTATACAAAATTAAATTTGAGGATGTATATATTATCGATATTATCGATATTAAAACAGAAGAATAGATGGAAATGAAATGTTAAATTCGATTAACTTGGAGGGGCGAATAATGATATTGCTTATATGTTAAGAAGAAATTAAATTTAAATTTAATAATGGAAATGAAATGTTAAATTCGATTAACTTGGAGGGGCGAATAATGATATTGTTTCCATATTAAGAAGAAATTAAATTTAAATGTAATAATAGTTGGAAATGAAATGTTAAATTCGATTAACTTGGAGAGGAGAATAATGATATTGTTTATTAAGAAGAAATTAAATTTAAATTTAATAATGGAAATGAAATGTTATATTTATTAACTTGGAGGGGCAAATAATGATATTGTTTATACATTAAGAAGAAATTAAATTTAAATGTAATAGTTGGAAATGAAATGTTAAATTTGATTAACTTGGAGGGGCAAATAATGATATTGCTTATATATTAAGAAGAAATTAAATTAAAATGTAATAATAGTTGGAAATGAAATGTTAAATTTGATTAACGGAGAGGAGAATAATGATATTGTTTATATATTAAGAAGAAATTAAATTAAAATGTAATAATAGTTGGAAATGAAATGTTAAATTTGATTAACGGAGAGGAGAATAATGATATTGTTTATATATTAAGAAGAAATTAAATTAAAATGTAATAATAGTTGGAAATGAAATGTTAAATTTGATTAACGGAGAGGAGAATAATGATATTGCTTATATATTAAGAAGAAATTAAATTAAAATGTAATAATAGTTGGAAATGAAATGTTAAATTTGATTAACGGAGAGGAGAATAATGATATTGTTTATACATTAAGAAGAAATTAAATTTAAATGTAATAGTTGGAAATGAAATGTTAAATTTGATTAACGGAGAGGAGAATAATGATATTGCTTATATATTAAGAAGAAATTAAATTAAAATGTAATAATAGTTGGAAATGAAATGTTAAATTTGATTAACTTGGAGGGGCAAATAATGATATTGCTTATATATTAAGAAGAAATTAAATTAAAATGTAATAATAGTTGGAAATGAAATGTTAAATTTGATTAACTTGGAGGGGCAAATAATGATATTGCTTATATATTAAGAAGAAATTAAATTAAAATGTAATAATAGTTGGAAATGAAATGTTAAATTTGATTAACGGAGAGGAGAATAATGATATTGTTTATATATTAAGAAGAAATTAAATTAAAATTGGAAATTTAATAATAGATGGAAAGGAAATGTTACATTTGATTAACTTGGAGGGGCAAATAGTGATATTGTTTATATATTAAGAAGAAATTAAATTTAAATTGGAAATTTAATAATAGATGGAAAGGAAATGTTACATTTGATTAATTTGGAGGGGCAAATAGTGATTGTTTATATACTGAACAGAAATTTAAATTTAAATGTAATAAAAGTTGGAAATGAAATGTTAAATTTGATTAACTTGGAGAGGCGAATAATGATATTGTTTATATATTAAGAAGAAATTAAATTTAAATTGGAAATTTAATAATAGATGGAAAGGAAATGTTAAACCTGATTAATTTGGAGGGGCAAATGGTGATATTGTTTATATATTGAGCAGAAATTGAAATTGAAATTGGAAAATATGGAAAGGAAATAAGGCGGCTGAAATTTGAAATGGAAATACGATGTAAAATGAACTATGCATAGAGAAGACGTAAAGGGGGCAACACTTTGTTTTTAAAAGAAATTAAAATATGTGACAAATTTTCTTTTAAAAAACTTTGTTTCCAAAAAATAAAAAAAGAGAGAACATTTCTGACTTATAATCTGCATGTACCTGTTCTTCAAGAGCCAGAAGACGGTGGCGCAGCCGTAGCCGGAAGCCACGCTGAGGTGCGATCGAGGTGCCGGGAGGGAAGAGAGGAAGTGGGGGCTGCAGCGGCCATCTTGCCAGGTGATGAGGTGACTGACTTTATCCGGCCGAAAAGTCCACCGGCCTCCACTTTCCGTCCAGGTGCCACCTGGAAGAGGCAGGTGACGGCTCAGGTGGGGGAGCACCAGAGACCAGGCGGATCACAACCCTGCTTTTCCGTTGCCTGACCCGACAAATGCGCGCCGACAAAACCGCGACGTCAAAAGCGCGTCCACAAAACCGCACCGACAAAACCACTCCCAGAAAAGCGCGATTAGGGTTAGGGTTATAACGTTGTTTTCGCGCCCCACTAGGTTGTTTGTTGATGGCGCGGTTTGTCAGCGCGCATTTGTGGGCGCGCTTTTTTATTTTTTTATTTTTTTAAAAAAAGATGTTATTGGTAAAAAGAAAATACAACATCCATAACTTGTAAAAAACAATACAACTACATTTCAAGATATTCCCATACTATCAAATCATTATAAACATCAAAGGTTAGGTATCTTATTCCTTCCCTCCCTCTTCTCTTCCCTCATTTCTTCTTTTCCATATCCTTTTCTTCCCTCCCCCCCTTACTTCCTTCTCCCCTGCCTTCCCTCCTTTCTTTTCTCCTTTCCTCCTTTCCTTCCCCCTCCTTTCCCTCCCTCGATCCCCCCTCCTTCTCACGTACCTTCCCTCCCTCCCTTCCTCTTTCCCTCCTCCTTTCTTTTCTCTTAATCTCCCTTCTTTCCTCCCTCCTTCCTTCCTTCCTTCCTTTCAACACTCCTTCTCTCTTTCTTTCCCTCCCTCTTTCCCTCTTTACTACCCTCTCTTCTTCCCTCCCTCCTTCCTCCCCCAGTTTCTTTTCTTTCTTCTCTCCTTCTTTCTTCCCACCTTCTTTCCCTTCTCTTCTTTCTCTTCCTCCTCTTTATCCTTCCCCCCTTCTTCTGCCTTTCCTATTCCTCTCCTTTCTCCTCTCCATCCTGACTTCCCTGCTGTCCTCCTTCCCTCCCCTCCAACCTTTGTTACATTTGCATATTTTCCTCTGCTGAGGACAACCTGGTTCTCTTTCCCTTTCCTTGCTTGAAGAGGCAAGGATTATAAATCCTCTCTGTGGGCGCGCTTTTGACGTCGCGGTTTTGTCACCGCGGTTTTGTTGGCGAGCATTTGTCGGGCACGCATTTGTCAGTGAACCTTTCCGCTGTGTTGGCTGTCCTTGAGGCGCGAAGGGTACTGGGAAGGGTATTTAAAAAGAGGAAGTCCTCGACTTCCGACCGTTCTCTTAGTGACTGTCTGAAGTGAAAAAAGAACTGACAAAAGGATCGTTTTTCCACTCTTACGACCGTGGCAGGCTCCTGTAATCAAAATTCAGAGGTTTGGCCAACTGGTTTGTATTTATGACGGTCGCGCTGTCCTGGGGGTCACACGATCCCCATTTGCGACCTTCTGACAAGTCAGTGGGGAAGCCGGATTCACTTAACAACCGTGTCAACCTGTTCTCCAAAGCACCCGAGGGCAGGACAAGAAGCAATGGATGGAAACTAACCAAGGAGAGAAGCAACCTGGAACTGAGGAGAAACTTCCTAACATTGGGGACAATTAACCCATGGAACAGCTTGCCACCAGAAGTTGTGGGTGCTTCATCACTGGAGGTTTTCAAGAGAGACTGGGCAGCCATTTGTCTGAAACGGTGTAGGGTTTCCTGCCTGAGCGGGGTTGGACTAGAAGACCTCTAGGGTGCCTCCTAACTGTGTTATTTTATGTTCTAAATCTCACCTTTTCCAGCTTCCCAAAACATCACCCCGTGCATTTGTCCAGAAACGCCAATGCAGCAAACTCTTTGTGTAAAATCCGGAGAAAGAGTCACCAGACAACTGTTCAAGGCTTCGATGATTCCATGGACATCCTGCTCATTCTCCTGTGAAAGAAAGAAAGAAAGAAAGAAAGAAAGAAAGAAAGAAAGAAAGAAAGAAAGAAAGAAAGAAAGAAAGAAAGAAAAGAGGCAGGCAGGGAGGGTGGAAGGAATGAAAGAAGGCAGGAAGGAAGATGAGAAAGTGGGAAGGAAGGAAGGAGAAAAAGTGAGAAGAAAGGAAGATGAGAAAGTGGGAAGGGAGGGAGGAAGGAAGGAGAGAAAGTGAGAAAAGTGAAAAGAAAGGAAGATGAAAAGAAAGGAAGATGTGAAAGTGGGAAGGAAGGAAAATGAGAAAGTGGGGAGGGAGGGAGGAGAGAAAGTGAGAAGAAAGGAAGATAAAAAGAAAGGAAGATGAGAAAGTGAAAAGGAAGGAAGATGAGAAAATGAGAAGGAAAGAAGGAAGGAAAAAGAAAAGGAAGGGAAACAAGAAGGAAGAAAAGAAGGAAGGATTTGTTAAATTTGTTAAATTTAGCTGCTATCTAAAGAGACTCTTGGGGGAGAAAGAATACATCGGGGAAAAATTTATGAGAAAAGAGAATGAATGCTTTACGAAGAGAAAGTCAACCGTCAGTTATTAGAAGTTTCAGGGAATTTTTTAATTGAAAAATTAAAATGTGTAGACACATATTTTAGAACTAGGGAGAAGTAGGGCAGGTCAGGCTGAGACCAAAGGTCACTGAGATCACAGAATCGGGAGGCCCTTCAGACAGTCACTCACGCCCTTGTGACCTCAAGACTGGACTACTGTAACGCGCTCTACATGGGGCTGCCCTTGAAGAGTGTTCGAAGACTCCAATTAGTCCAGAATGCAGCCGCGCGAGCGATTGTGGGTGCACCAAGGTACACCCACGTTACACCTATCCTCCGCGAGCTGCACTGGCTGCCCATTGGTCTCCGGATACGCTTCAAGGTGCTGGTCGCTACCTATAAAGCCCTACATGGCATCGGACCTGGGTACCTGAGAGACCGCCTCCTGCCGATTACCTCCCATAGACCGATTAGATCTCACAGGTTAGGTCTCCTCCGGATTCCATCTGCCAGCCAATGTCGGCTGGCGACTCCCCGGGGGGAGAGCCTTCTCTGTTACAGCTCCAGCCCTCTGGAATGACCTCCCCGTGGAGATCCGGACCCTCACTACCCTCCCGGCCTTCCGCAAAGCCACCAAGTCCTGGCTGCTCCAGCAGGCCGGAGGGCCTGTGAAACATCCAGCCCCACGGAAATTGTGAATGTTGCGGTTTTGTTTTTAAAGTGTTGTCTTTGTCTAGTCTTCCCCCTTCCCTTGTCTATTGTGAGCCGCCCGGAGTCCTTCGGGAGTGGGCGGCATACAAGACAAATAATAAATAATAATAATAATAATAATAATAAGGAGAGATTCAACCTAGAAATAAGGAGGAATTTTCTGACAGTGAGAACCATCAACCCATGGACACAGAAGTTGCCTTCGGAAGTTGTGGGAGCTTCATCCCTGGAGGCTTCCAAGAAGAGACTCGACTGCCATCTGTCAGAAATGGTGTAGGGTCTCCTGCTTGGGTCAGTGGGGGTTGGTCTAGATGACCTCCGAGGTCCCTTCCAACTCTATTCGCTCTTCAACCTTACCCTCAACTGAGCATCTCTGATGGGCACATTGGCCTGCACGGGCTTGGTACAGCTGGCGACCAGGGACGGGCCTCTGTTCGTTTTTTCCACCAGGGCCACCTTGACGGATGTGGTACCCAGATCGATGCCAAGGATGCATGGGGCGGGCAGCCCGATGGGTTGCTGTCTCTCCTGCGCCATCCGAAATCCCTGCGCCTTTAAGCCTGGAGTCCCGGAACGTGAAAAAAATGAAACCACCTTTAGCCCTACATCTGCTCAACGGGCGCGACAAATTTTGGATGCTTTTCATTCACTGCTTTTAAAATGCTCTTGTGGTTTTAAATGCCATGTGGGATTTGAACTGTAAGCTGTTCAGAGCCATGGATCGAAATCGTGGCTCTAGAAATCGAATAGCAATAGCACTTAAGACTTATATGCCGCTTCGCGGTATTTTACAGTCCTCTCTTAACGGTTTAGCGAGTCAGCCTCTTGCCCCCAACAAGCCTGGTCCTCATTTGACCGACCTCAGAAGGATGGAAGGCTGAGTCAACCTTGAGCCTGGTGAAATTCGAACTGCTGGCAGTAGGCAGACTCAACCTGCAGTGTTGCAGTCTAACTACTGTGCCACCATGACAGGAAAGAAGGAAGGAAGAAAGGAAGGGAAGGAGGGGGAGGGAGAGAGGAGGAGAAAAGGCAGGGCGAAAGGAAGGAAGGAGAAAAGGGAGAGAGAGAGAAGGAAGGAAGGAAGGAGAAAAGGGAGGGAAGGGAGAGAAGGAGGAAGGAGAGAGAAAAGGAAGGGAGAGAAGGAAGGAAGTAAAGAGAAAAGGGAGGGAGGGAAGGAAGGAAGGAGAAAAGGGACAGAAGGTTGAGAAGAAGGAAGGAGGCAGAAAAGGGAGGGAGAGAAGGAAAGAAGGAAGGAGAAAAGGGACAGAAGGGAGAGGAGGAAGGAGAGAGAAAAGAGAGGGAGGGAAGGAAGGAAGGAGAAAAGTGATGGAAGGGAGAGAAGAAGGAAGGAGGCAGAAAAGGGAGGGAGAGAAGGAAAGAAGGAAGGAGAAAAGGGACAGAAGGGAGAGAAGGAGGAAGGAGAGAGAAAAGGGAGGGAGAGAAGGAAGGAAGGAAGGAAGGAGAAAAGGGACGGAAGGGAGAGAAGAACGAAGGAGGCAGAAAAGGGAGGGAGAGAAGGAAAGAAGGAGAAAAGGGACAGAAGGGAGAGAAGGAGGAAGAAGAGAGAAAAGGGATGGAGTGAAGGAAGGAAGGAAGTAAAGAGAAAAGGGAGGGAGGGAAGGAAGGAGAAAAGTGATGGAAGGGAGAGAAGAACGAAGGAGGCAGAAAAGGGAGGGAGAGAAGGAAGGAGAAAAGGAACGGAAGGGAAAGAAGGAGGAAGGAGAGAGAAAAGGGACGGAGGGAATGCCTTGTCACATTGGTTAAATGAATCACTGCAGTAGTTAAATTACCGTAGTAACTTGGTTGTTAAGTGAATCCTTGCTTGTGAGAAGGTCGCAAAAGGGGGACTCCAGGACAGTGCAACCGTCACAAATGTGAGTCACTTCTCAAGCATCTGGATGTAAATCATGTGGCCATGGGGATGCTACAATGGTTATACATGTGAAAAAATAGTCATAAATCGCTTTTTTCAATGTGTTGTAACTTCGGCCACTAAACAAACTGTTGTAAGTAGAGGACTACCTGTATTGATTTGTTAGAAGTTTAAAAGCCTCTAATCTGCCCCCCCCCTTTCCTATTTTTAACAGATGTCTGATCTGAAGTCAGAGAAACTCTTTCATAAAATACATTTTTTTCCCCTTAAAAGTAACACACTGGAATCAATCAAAGTTTAAAAGACGTGGGAACTTTGCACCTCCGAAGGAAGTTTGATCCTGACCGGCTGAAGGTTGACTCAGCCTTCCGTCCTTCCGAGGTGGGTAAAACAAGGACCCGGATTGTTGGGGACAAGAGGCTGACTCTGTAAACCGCTTACAGAAAGCCGTAAGGCACTATAAAGCGGTATATAAGTCTATGTGCTATTGCAGGATAATTCTGCCCACTGCCAAGAGTTTGATCCTGACCGGCTCAAGATTGACTCAGTCTTCCATCCTTCCGAAGTCAGTAAAATGAGGACCCAGATTGTTGGGGGCAAGAGGCTTAGAGAGCGTTGTAAAAGCACTGTGAAGCGGCATATAAGTCTAAGTGCTATCGCTATGATCGTTGCAGTGTCCTAAAGTCCCTTTTGTGTGCTTCTCACAAGCAAAGTCACCGGGGAAGCCTGATTCACTTAACAGCCGGGTTCCTAACTTACCAACTTCAGTGATTCACTTAATGACTGTGGCAGGAAAGGTTGTAAAATGAGGCAAAACTCACTCAACAAATACCTCAACAACAGAAATGCTGGGGTTGATTGTGATCATAATGTATTGGGCCAACCCTAATCTCAGTGACTCTGGGCGCCTTATAAAAAAAACTCTTCCAACAAGCAAAATCAGTGAGGAAAACTCAATTCATTTACCAACCACAGTGATTCATTTAACGACCGCAGCAAAATATGTATATAACTGGGTATATAACTCACTTAACAAAGAATTCCTGTCTCAATTGTAATCATAAATTGAGGACTACCTGCGAGCAGGCAAGCAGACTTTGCTAAGATTCAGATGTGACAGATTCCCATCAGCCCAGGTTATGCTGCATGATGGGTATTGGAGTCCCAGATATCTAGAGAGGAAAGGACCCCAAGAGGCTAGGAAAGAGAAATGCAACCTCAAATATAAGCCATAAAAAGGAGATTCCCCAGCCTTTAATCTCTCCCCCGCCCCCGCAATGCAGCTGCAGTAAATGCACATGCAAAAAAGTAATAAAATCATAATGACCAGAAATGCAATGAAAAGGGAGCAGGCAGCTGGAGCAATGCAGAATAGCTTCGAGGCCTCATTTTCCAAGCATATCTTTCACCTTCAAACAGGTAAAGCTGAGCGGTCTGCGGTGTAGGCTGGAAAAACAGCTGCGAAAGGCAGAAAAATCGGCTTTAAAATGAACTTTGGAGCAAAAAAGAAGCCTGCCACACTCAATATGGGGTCCATCGTGGCGCGGCAGCCATCTTGAAGAGGTCACCATCGTATCTGTGCTGCATAAACGGCTTCGTCACACCCAGTATGGCGGACTAAGACTCCCGTCGCCATGTTGGGCGTGTCTTAACGCTCTTACCCTTTTAACATCATCGTTAAACTGGGAAGGCGCAGGGAGCCTTCATGCGCACGCGCACCGGGACTGGTTGCCACGGAAACGGCCAGCCGTTTACCCACCCAAGATGGGCGCTACGGCAAGCGAGAGGGAAAGGGGATGCCCGTCCCGTCATTATATAGCGCCGATCTCGTGAGCAACGGCAAGAACGGAGTGATGGGGACGGGGCGGAGAGTCATGTTCGCGGGATGGAGCAGCGGCGCTGCTCCTCCGGGTAAGTGGACGGTCCCTCGAGAGGCGGCGGGGAACGGAGACGAAGCCCCGGGGCTTAATGTGAGCGGGACGGAGAGACCGGTCGGAGTGGGAGTGAGGACTACCGCTCCCAGCGTGCCCCGCGAAGCCCCATCGCGAGCTTCGACGGTTAGCGACCGCGATGCATGACGGGGATTGTGGTTTTGGGAAGAGTAAGACCCCCCACCATACCCCTCGGTCTGTCTACCAGACCCTTCTCCAACTGGGCGCCCTCCTGTACGATGGGAGTTGTAGTCCGGAGCCCCAGGAGGATAGGGGCGAAAAATGATGACACCCCACCCCATTAATCGTAGACATTTTGTGCCCGTTCTGGTTAGGAAGCCCCCTCCCCAATAGAACATCTGCCCTTCTTGAGCGGTGGTGCCCCTGAGCATGTGCAGAGTTCATGGCTTCTTGGATACCGAGATTCCTGGGGGTGTTTGGGGTGGGAAATGGAGCCCAAAGGCGACCCATATGCTTTTGGACTACAGTTCCCATCGTTTGTGGTGTGGACAGTGGGATTTGTAGCTCAGGACCCCAACCTGAGGGACATTATCATAATGATAATCATAATATTTGTCAATAATATTTGTGATACGTTTTTAAATGTTCAGTTGACTGAGTTTCATGTTTAATGAATTAATAATAATAATGATAATGATGATGCTGATGTATTTGTGATGCATTTTTGAATGTTCAGTTGATTGAGTTTCATGTTTAATGAATAACAACAACAACAACAACAACAACAACAACAACAACAACAAGTTATCCGCACAAATGCCATTATTATAAGTGAAGCAAACAGTTGAAGAAGAAAAACATGCACTGGCTGATTACTTAAAAGAAAGTCAAGAACATCTATTAATCGAAGTAAAGAACAAAAATCTACTGAAGGCCCAACAGACGAAACAAGAATACAGAAAAGATGTGATAAAATCAAGAATGGAGAGTTGGCAGAACAAAGCACTGCATGGCCAATTTCTGGAAAAAATAAAAGATAAAGTGGACAGTGAACAAACTTGGTTATGGTTAACAGCAGGCACATTAAAGAAAGAAACAGAGTCACTAATCCTGGCTGAGCAAGAACAAGCTATCCGCACAAATGCCATTAAGGCCAAAATCGAAAAATCCTCTGATGATGCCAAATGCAGACTTTGCAAAGAAGCTGACGAAACTGTTGATCACATACTCAGCTGCTGTAAAAAAAATCGCGCAGACTTATTATAAATTGCGGCACAATTCAGTAGCACAAATGATCCATTGGAATTTGTGCAAAAATTATAATATTAAAACAGCAACAAACTGGTGGGAACATCAGCCTGAAAAAGTCACCGAAAATCAGATGGTCAATATCTTGTGGGATTTCCGCATACAAACAGACAAAATACTGGCGCATAATACACCAGACATCACACTGGTTGAGAAAAATAAGGTCACAATCATAGACATCGCAATACCAGGTGATAGCAGGGTCGCCGAGAAGGAACATGAAAAAATCGCAAGATACCAGGACTTAAAAATTGAAATTCAACGACTATGGCACAAACCAGCAGTGGTAATTCCAGTGGTAATTGGCACGCTGGGTGCTACTCCAAAAGCACTGGAATTACATTTAAAACAGTTAAAAATTGACAAAATCACCATCAGTCAAATGCAAAAAGCCGCACTGCTTGGATCTGCACGCATATTACGAAAATACGTTACGACGTCCTAGGACCCTGGATGGGGCCCGACTAGTAACCAATGCCAAATCCGGCGAAACAACTGGCCGCTGTGATACAATTGTATAATAATATAATGTAGCTTCGTGCAATAACACCAGCAGAAGTGCAAAAAACTGCGCTACTCAGAACATCATGTATTTTAAGAAGGTCCTTGGTTGATACCTTGGACGCTGGCAGCGAACCATATCAACCATTAGCACCAGTCAATGATATTTGCGACACATCTTTAAATGTGCACTTGACTGAGTTTCATGCTTAATGAATAAAAGAAATAATAATAAACAACTAACTATAGCAATAATGACAGCAAGAGCACCTTCTGTAGGATTTACCGCTTACAATTTTTTTTAAAGTTAGGAACAGTTTGTTAACGACAGCGAAAATGTTTTCAGGCATTTTTTTTCTCAAATGAGTAACTTGCTTCCTGCTTGGCAGACAAACTGGTTTCTTTCTTCTGTAGTAGTAAACATTTTTATTTTTGTTACTTGGATAAAACCAGAAACAAACAGCAAAGAAAAAAAGGGGGCAAGGAATAGAATACATAATATGTATATCCAATATCTCCACCTGTTTTATTTAGTTGTTTATCGAATTCACTGTATATACACACACATCATGTGGAGTCTTATTGGTATTTTATTTAATATCATTTAAACATTTATCTAATTAAAAATATTGCTGTATACAGCTATATACTGAGCTGAGTCTTAAGTGAGAATTCAGAAGATGAGATTTATTGTACTGATTAAGAGAAAAGTAAATGTTTTCCCCCCCTTTAGTTATCTATTAACAAAACCATTGAAACAGCTGTTGACGGGAGTGTCAGATGAGTTCTGTTTTCCCAGCATGAATGGATAGTAAATCACATAGGAATGAGGAAGGCAATTTAAATAAAAGGTTAAATCGTGGCAAAACTTTGTTAAAAGTTTGGTCCAGTGGCCCTAATTTAATCTTTCTTTAGATAACCATTGGTCTGGATGATTGACTTTTCATTGGCACGAGAAAGGCAATTATTTTAGCTGTTTATTTCTGCAGAGGTGCCCTAAAATAAAAGTTATTTCAGATATTTATACAAAAAGTTTTTTCCCCCTTTACATTCTGTCAATCAACCCAGATGTGATTTCTCTCACAAGATTAGTGGTTCACATTTGGTCAATACTTTTGCCTTTTGCTGGTATAAAATAACAAAACCTTCTTAATCCAATCTGGTCAGAGGTCTTTTGTACAGAATGCAGGATAACAGCTTTGGAAGGGACCTTGGAGGTCTTCTAGTCCAATTAGTCAAGCCAAAAACCCTTCCTCCTTTCTTCTTCTTTCTTCCATCTTTTCCTTCCTTCCTTCCTTCCTTTCTTCCTTCCCTCCCTCCCTCTTTTCCTTCCTCCCCGAGGTCACGTGACCTGATTTTGCAACCTTCCGGCAAGCGACGTCCATGGGGTTTGTAAAAGAAGGCAGATTCACTTCACCGGTTGAAGAGCTGCAATGATTCACTTAACAACCATGGCAAGGAAAGTCGTAAAATGGGGCAAAACTCAAATCAACCGATGACTCACTGACTGAGCAATGTAAATTTGGGGCTGAATTACAGTCGTAAGTCGAGGAGTACCCGAAATTGTTTTGGTTTTGAGTTTTGAGCAGTTTGAGTGTCCCATTTTTGGTGGGGGGTCCCTCATCTTCAGATAAGGTTCGATTGTCTTCGGAGAGTTGAAAAATTTCCCCACTGATTCGGGAGGCGTCACGAGGACAGATTCACTTAACCGGTTGAACAGCTGCAATGATTCACTTAACAACCGTGGCAAGAAAAGTCTAAAAATGAGGCAAAATTCAATGAACTGATGTTAAGTCAGTTAATTGTTTAAAAGTCTTAAAACGGGGCAAAATTCAATGAACTGATGTTAAATCAAAATTCAATTAACTGATGTTGAATTAACTGATGTCTGAGCAACGGAAAATGGGGCTGAATGATGGTTAAGTCGAGGATGACCTGAAATTATTTCAGGTTTGAGTTTTGAGCAGTTTGAGTGGTCCTTTTTGCGATCCCATTTTTTTTTTTGGGGGGGGGGGGCTCATCTTCAGATGAGGTTCGAGTGTCTTCGCAGAGTTGAAAAACGTCCCCACTGATTCGGGAGGCGTCACAAGGGCAATGTTTTTTTTCCATTGTAAAACCACAGACGCAGATAGGTTCATCATATGATTGTCCGTTAACTGTCAGGATTTGCTTTGGTGATAATTGTATTTTTTTTATCGGAGTTTGGCATTTTGTGACTGTTTTTTTTTTTATTTTAATGCTGGTGTTTTTCTTAGAAAAACTGAGAATTTCCTCTTTCGCCTTCTCCTTTGCAGCTGTCGGCTGTTTCGGAATGATGGCGAATAGACTGGGCCTTTTCGCGCTGCTGTTGTTATCCTTTGCCTCGTTCGCTGCCTCCGGTAAGTGACTTTGGCTTGCGAAAGGAAGGACTTCGGAGCTTTCTGGTTTCCTTTTTCAACCTTTTCAACATCTGCTTCCTGTTTTTTCACAGCTGCTTTAGAGTTTTTCAAACTTAACCGCTTTCAGCTGTGTGGACTTCAACCCCCAGAATTTCTCAGCCAGCAGAATTCCATCCTTCTTAAAACAGGCTGGCTGGGGAATTCTGGGAATTGAAATCCACCCCTCTTAAAGCACACTGGCTGGGGTATTCTGGGAGTGGAAGTCCACCCATCCTAAAGCATGCATGCTGGGGGATTATGGGAGTGGAAGTCCACCCCTCTTAAAGGATGCTGCCTGGGGGATTCTGGGAGTGGAAGCCCACCCATCTTAAAGGATGCTGGCTGGGGGATTCTGGGAGTGGAAGTCCATCCCTCTTAAAGGATGCTGGCTGCGGAATTTTGGGAGTGGAAGTCCATCCCTCTTAAAGTATGCTGGCTGGGGGATTCTGGGAGTGGAAGTCCATCTCTCTTAAAGCACGCTGGCTGGGGAATTCTGGGAGTGGAAGTCCACCCCTCTTAAAGGATGCTGGCTGGGGAATTCTGGGAGTGGAAGTCCACCCCTCTTAAAGGATGCTGGCTGGGGGATTCTGGGAGTGGAAGTCCACCCCTCTTAAAGCATGCATGCTGGGGAATTCTGGGATTTGAAGTCCATCCCTCTTAAAAGAGGCTGGCTGGGAAATTCTGGTAATGGAAGTTACCCATCTTAAAGCGGGCTGGCTGGGGAATTCTGGGAATTGAAATCCACCCCTCTGGCTGGGCGATTCTGGGAGTGGAAGTCCACCCATCTTAAAGCATGCATGCTGGGGAATTCTGGGAGTTGATGTTCACCCATCTTAAAGCATTCTGGCTGGGGGATTCTGGGAGTTGGCATCCCCCCAGGTTAAAGTTGCCATATTGGAAAAACACGGCTGTAGATAAACCAGCTGGTTAGGTTCATCTCGTCTTCCCTTTCCAGCACCTGCCCCTATTTATGCACGCATGGATGCAAATGGGATATTTTTAAACTACGTCCCTAAATCTAGAGGCAGGTTCCTTCTCCCTTCTTTCTGTCTACCCTGTTTCCTTCTTTCTCATCACCTCCCTCCTTCCCCTTCCTTCCCTTCCTTCCTTCATACGCCGGCACGGGATTAAATATCATCAATACGCGGACGATACTCAATTGTATCTCTCCGCCCCGTGCCAACTCAGCGAAGCGGTGGAAGTGATGTGCCAGTGCCTGGAGGCTGTCAGGGTCTGGATGGGAGCGAACAAGCTTGCACTCAATCCAGACAAGACCGAGTGGCTATTGATGTTGCCTCCCAAGGATGGTCCAGACATTCCATCCCTTAGCCTGGGGGGGTGAAATCTTACACCCCTCAGAGAAGGTCCGCAACTTAGGTGTCCTCCTGGATTTGCAGCTGACATTAGAATACCACCTGTCGGCTGTGACCAGGGGGGCTTTTGCCCAGGTTCGCCTGGTGCACCAGCTGCGGCCCTACCTGGACCGGGAGGCACTTCAAATGGTCACTCATGCCCTCGTCACCTCAAGACTGGATTACTGTAATGCACTGTACATGGGGCTGCCCCTGAAGAGTGTTCGGAGACTACAATTGGTCCAGAATGCAGCCACGCGAGCGATAATGGGTACACCCATGTCACACCTATCCTCTGCGAGCTGCACTGGCTCCCCATTGGTCTCCGGACGCGCTTCAAAGTGCTAGTCGTTACTTTTAAAGCCCAACATGGTTTAGGACCTGGATATCTGAGAGACCGCCTCCTGCCACATACCTCCCAACGGCCAACAAGATCACACAGGTTGGGCCTCCTCCGAGTGCCGTCGACCGGACAGTGCCGGCTGGCGACCCCTCGGGGGAGGGCTGCGCCAGCCCTGTGGAATGAGCTACCCGTAGAAATCTGGGGCTTTAGGGGGAGGGGGGAGGGGGGAAATATAATACGTCTTAGATCTCAAAGCACATGATTGCACTTGTATACTGTGGCTTTTTAATGTTAGTGTAAAAATAGGACAAGCTGAACATATTGATAGACAATAGAAATACACCGAAGGGAGGAGTAGAGTGAAAGAAGAAAGAGGGGTAGCGAGGGTGGGAGAGAGGATTGGAGGCAGGAGGAGAAGGAAGGGAGGGAATGTATTGGGAGAGAGGAGCGATAGAGGGGGAGGGGAAGTAGGTAGTAGAGGGGAATGTTGGAACGAAGAATGTAAGTTGGAGGGGGTGAAAGAGGGTGTATGGTGGGTCAAGGTGGCATATTGGGTTTGTATTTTGGGGGATATGGTCTATGAAAGCGAGGGCTGTGTTTATTATTCAATGTTATATGCCCCGGTCATGCACAGTATACATGTGATTGTATGAAATGAAATGGAAATGGAAATAAACGTATTTTGAAAGAAAGAAAAAAAAACGACAGAAATCCAGACCCTTACCACTCTCCCGGCCTTTCGTAAAGCCATTAAGACCTGGCTGTTCCGGCAGGCCTGGGGCTGTTGATTATATCCAGCCCCACTGGACTGGTTGTATGGTGTGTCAATTTTAATATTGTATTTCTTATTTTATAATTTTTAAATAAGCTTTTTTATCTTGCTTGTGAGCCGCCCAGAGTCCCAATGGGAGTGGGCGGCATACAAATTTCATTAAACTCGAAACTTATGCATGCATGGATGCAAATGAGATATTTTTAAACTATGTCCCTAAATCTAGAGGCAGGTTCCTTCTCCCTCCCTTCTGTCCACCCTGTTTCCTTCTTTCTCATCACCTCCCTCCTTCCCCTTCCTTCCACTCCTTCCTTCTGCCATGGTTCCAAGTAATAAATCCATTTCAAGCAACAATCCAAGGCAAGTAGATTCCTGAAAGAATAGCTTTATTGGAAACATCATGTTGGCACATAGCTGGTGAAAACTGACTCTGAAAAGTCCCACGGTTTTTCACCTACTTAAAAGTTTTTCTCTCAACCCCAAACAATCAGTTACATGGTCCATTCAAGGCGCTGTCTGATGGTCTGGTGACATCACTCCTCCTTCCTCCGACCAGGTGTGAGAACGTCCTTGGTTCCCAAGAGAAAGTATTTTATTTTGACTACCCAACCACTGCTGTCTCTACCCCCCCCTTTCCTATCCCTTAGCCCCAGTGTGCCAGCACTAAAGCTCCAAGATAACTTCAGCCAGGCCAGCTTCAGGATTGACACCTACCTTCCTTCCTTCCTTCCTTCCTTCCTTCCTTCCTTCCTTCCTTCCTTCCTTCCTTCCTTCCTTCCTTCCTTCCTTCCTCTCCTTTCTTCCTTCTTCTCCTTCCTTCTTTTCTTCCTTCCTCCCTCTTCCTTCCTCTCCTTCCTTCCTTTCTCTCCTTCTTCTCTCTTCTTCCTCTCCTTTCTTCCTTCTTCTCCTTCCTTCTTTCCTTCCTTCCCTCTTTTCCTTCCTCTCCTTCCTTCCTTCTTTTCTCTCCTTCCTTTCTCTTCCTTTCTCTCCTTCCTTCCTTCTTTCCTTCCTTCCTTCCTCTCTCTTCCTTCCTCTCCTTCCTTCCTTTCTCTCATTCCTCTCTCTTCCTTCCTCTCCTTCCTTCCTTCTTTCCTTCCTTCCTTCTTTCCTTCCTTCCTTCTTTCCTTCCTTCCTCTCTCTTCCTTCCTCTCCTTCCTTTCTCTCCTTCCTCTCTCTTCCTTCCTCTCCTTCCTTCCTTCTTTTCTCTCCTTCCTTTCTCTTCCTTCCTTCTTTCCTTCCTTCTTTCCTTCCTTCCTTCCTCCCTCTTCCTTCCTCTCCTTCCTTCCTTTCTCTCCTTCCTCTCTCTTCCTTCCTCTCCTTTCTTCCTTCTTCTCCTTCCTTCTTTCCTTCCTTCCTCTCTCTTCCTTCCTCTCCTTCCTTCCTCTCCTTCCTTTCTCTCCTTCCTCTCTCTTCCTTCCTCTCCTTTCTTCCTTCTTCTCCTTTCTTCTTTCCTTCCTTCCTTCCTCTCTCTTCCTTCCTCTCCTTCCTTTCTCTCCTTCCTCTCTCTTCCTTCCTCTCCTTTCTCCCTTCTTCTCCTTCCTTCCTTCCTTCCTTCCTTCCTTCCTTCCTTCCTTCCTTCCTTCCTCTCCTTCCTCTCCTTCAATCCATCCATCTTGATTTGAAGTTGAAATCCACACATCTTAAAGCTGCCAACATTGAAAACCACTGGTCTAGAATCAGGAATCTCCAAACTTGGCAACTTTAAGACTTGTGGACTTCAACTCCCAGAATTCCTCAACCAGCCAGGAGGAATTCTGGGAGTCGAAGTCTCCCGATCTTAACGTTGTCAAGGTTGGACACTCCTAGGCTATAGTCAAAGAAGGATGACGTGGAAAATTGGAGGTGTTATACCCAAAAGGCAAATCTCTTCCAGGCCTTGATCTTAGATCCAGGGAAGCTCACGTGCCAGTCTCTTAAATGGACTGGATTATGTGGGTTCCAGGGATGCGGTGGCTCAGGGGCTAAGACACTGAGCTTGTCGATCAGAAAGGTCAGCAGTTCGACGGTTCAAATCCCTAGCATCGCGTAATGGAGGGAGCTCCCGTTACCTGTCCCAGCTTCTGCCAACCTAACAGTTCGAAAGCAGGTAAAACATAGCAATAGCAATAGCAGTTAGACTTATATACCGCTTCATAGGGCTTTCAGCCCTCTCTAAGCGGTTTACAGAGTCAGCATATCGCCCCCAACAACAATCCGGGTCCTCATTTTACCCACCTCGGAAGGATGGAAGGCTGAGTCAACCCTGAGCCGGTGAGATTTGAACAGCCGAACTGCAGAACTGCAGTCAGCTGAAGTAGCTTGCAGTGCTGCATTTAACCACTGCGCCACCTCGGCTCGTAGAGGTGTAAGTAGAAAAATAGGAACAACCTTTGGTGGGAAGGAAACAGCGTTCCGTGCGCCTTTGTCGTTGAGTCATGCCAGCCACATAACCACAGAGATGTCTTCAGACAGCTCTGGTTCTTCGGCTTTGAAACGGAGATGAGCACCGCCCCCTAGAGTCAGGAATGACAAGCACGCATGTACGAGGGGAACTTTTACCTTTGATGTGGGCTATCCATCCATTTCTGTCAAATCAAAATATTCTCAATCAAAACCGTAAACATGGGATGGAAAGGGACTCCAAACATTCCTGATGGCGTTTTTTTCTTCTTCCCAGTTGAAGATGTACCCCCTGCTTTCTCGGCTCCTGAAGCTGTTTCCCTGGAAAACCACAGCGTGAAAAAAATCAAACTCACCTTCCGGTAAGCTGATATTTCGCACCTTCCCCCTCAAGGTAAACACACCTGGGGAAAAAGCCAGGAAGTGCTAGCCTATTTCCTTGAAAGTAAGCCCTCCCCGAAAATATTGCAACACAGCAGCAGCCAGGAGGTGACCACGCTCGCTGCCTCCTGCACCTCAAAAATAATAAGACCTCCCCGAAAATAAGGCCAAGCACTTATTTTGGGGGTCAAAAGAAAATAAGACCCTGTCTTATTTTTGGAGAAACATGGTATCTATCCATCCATTCATCCATCATCCATCTATCTTTTACCTACCTACCTACCTACCTACCTACCTAATCATCTATGTATGTATGTATGTATGTGTCTGTCTGTCTGTCTGTCTTTCTGTCTGTCTATTTTACCCACCTACCTAATCATCCATCTATCTATATCTATCTATCCATCCATCCATCCATCCATCAATCTATATCATTTATCTACCTACCTAATCATCCATCTATCTATATCTATGTATCTCAGTGTTTTTTCAACCACTGTGCCGCGGCACACTAGTGTGCTGTGACATAGTGTAAGGTGTGCCGTGGGAAAATTACTTTATATATAGTCAATATAGGCACAGAGTTAATTTTTTTAACATTTTCTAATGGTGGTGTGCCTCGTGATTTTTTTCATGAAAAAAGTGTGCCTTTGCACAAAAAAGGTTGAAAAACACTGATCTATCTATCTATCTATCTATCTATCTATCTATCTATCTATCTATCTAATCTTTTTACCTACCTACCTACCTAATCATCCATCTATCTATATCTATCTATCATTTACTTAACTACCTACCTAATCATTCATCCATCCATCCATCTATCTTTTACCTACCTACCTACCTACCTACCTACCTATCATGTATGTATGTATGTATGTATGTATGTATCTACCTACCTACCTACCTACCTACCTACCTACCTACCTACCTACCTATCTATCTATCTATCTATCTATCTATCTATCTATCTATCTATCTATCTATCTATCTATCTATCTATCTATCTATCCATCTATTTTACCCACCTACCTAATCACCCATCTATTTATCTATATATCTATCTATCCATCCATCCATCAATCTATATCATTTATCTACCTATCTAATCATCCATCTATATCTATCTATCTATCTATCTATCTATCTATCTATCTATCTATCTATCTATCTATCTATCTATCTTTTACCTACCTACCTACCTAATCATCCATCCATCCATCCAGCCATCCATATCTATCTACCCTGTTTTCCCCAAAATAAGACCTCCCCGGATAATAAGCCCAATCGGGGCTTCTGAGCTCATGCTCTAAAATAAGCCCTCCCCGAAAATATTGCAACACCGCAGCAGCCATGAGGGGACCACGCTCACCGCCGCCTGCACCTCAAAAATAATAAGGCCTCCCCGAAAATAAGGCCAAGCGCTTATTTTGTCTTATTTTCAGGGAAACACAGTAATCAGGCAAGTCATTCGGGATGGAGTTACTCCCGATGATAAAAATTTGATTTTCTTCGTTCCGTTCGGACTTTCCGACTGGGTGTGTCTTGCAGGATGATGCTATCCGTGCAGTCAATCCTAATTTTCATGTCACCCTGGCTGGGTGATAGCAGGGCGGGACCCATCAGCAGGGCTAGAAAGCACCGGGGAAGGCTGAGGGCGCAAATTCTGCCAGCTATGTGTTCACAGCCCATCTGTGGCGTTTTCCTTTTCTGATGTCCCTGCAGTGCTCCACCCAATGACACTTTGGTGGTGAGGTTCAACATGACCTATACGTCCAAGGAGAATGTCACCATTGTTGAGTTGCCCGACCAGGTAAGTAGAATAATAGCAATAGCAATAGCAGTTAGACTTATATACCGCTTCATAGGGCTTTCAGCCCTCTCTAAGCGGTTTACAGAGTCAGCATATCGCCCCCAACAACAATCCGGGTCCTCATTTCACCCACCTCGGAAGGATGGAAGGCTGAGTGAACCCTGAGCCGGTGAGATTAGAACCGCTGAACTGCAGATAACAGTTGTTATCCCTTGTTTTATTGTAAGCCGCCCGGAGTCCTTCGGGAGTGGGCGGCATACAAATCAATAAAACTATAAACTAACTATAAACTATAATTGAAGTGGTCTGCAGTACTGCACTCTAACCACTGCGCCACCTCGGCCTAGTTGGAAGGGACCTTGGGGGTCTTCTAGTCCAACCCCCTGCCTAGGCAGGATACCCTATACCGTTCCAGACAAATGGCTATCCAGCATCTTCTTAAAGACTTCCAGTGTTGGGGCATTCACAACTTCTGGAGGCAACTTCTGTTCTACTGGTTAATTGTCCTCACTGTCAGGAAATTTCTCCTCAGTTCTAAGTTGCTTCTCTCCTTGATTAGTTCCCACCCATTGCTTCTTGTTCTACCCTCAGGTGCCTTGGAGAATAGTTTGACTCCCTCTTCTTTGGGGCAGCCCCTGAGATATTGGAAGGCAGCTATCATGTCTCCCCTGGTCCTTTTCATTAATACAATTACAGTACAGTACAATCCAATAGCAGAGTTGGAAGGGACCTCGGAGGTCCAGAGAAGGTCTGTGACTGTGAATCCTCCCATGAGAGACTTTGCTGGATGTGAAGGAGCAGAATTCACAGTCAATGAATAAAAGGGTTTTTTTTTGGGACCAGGAGTTTGCTTCAGGCTCTTGGGAAGCCTCGGTCAGGACAGCTGGATTGACATCCATGTGGCCCCCTGCCCCATCCTGTGACTCTCATTGACAGTTCATATACTTAATGTCTCCATCCCTGACAGGTCATAATTGCAGCAGGCCAAAAGGAAGCGCATTTCCTTGTGAAAGCTAAAGAGGTCGGGCAGGTGACGGTATATCTACAGGTGAACGCATCCCACAACACAGGGTAAGCATCTGTCCCAAGCCATGTTCAGCCGGTAATTCTAGTCATCCAGATGTAATATCACTTAAATGGCCATTTTTCCAATTTCTCTATTCAGAATAGAATGGAATGGAGTGGAGTGGAGTGGAGTGGAGTGGAGTGGAGTGGAATGGAATGGAATGGAATAAAGTACAGAATAGAATAGAGAATGGAATGGAATAGAATGGAACACAGAATAGAATAAGATAAAATAGAGAATAGAATAGAATGGAGAATAGAGTAGAATAGATTATAGAATAGAATTGAATGGA
>NW_028261397.1:3273772-3346272 GCF_051295495.1 Thamnophis sirtalis | reverse complement strand
TACCCTCTCTCCTATCCCTCTCTTCCCATCTTTCTTCTCCCTTCTGTTTCCCACTCTTCCTCTCATTGGTGTATTTCCGCTTCCATATCAATATACTTAACATATCCTAGTTTTAAAGAAAAAATAAGAGAAGACAGTATATATTACATTAAATTGCAAATTACATTAAAATCTAACACCTCTCGTCAAACCTAATATATATCCCTCCCTCCCACCCTCCCCCCCAACCCCCCCCAGCCATCCCTCCCCCGACTTCCCAGAACCCATACACGGTATAAATCTTTAACAAAAACAATCTAAAATATATTGGAAAAAAGAATAGAAAATTGATAACATCTTTACATTGAACTTAGCTCCTCCTTGCTAAACTAACTTTAAACAATTTATATCATTCCTGATCTTAATCATAAGCTATCAGGAATTTCTTAGTCCCGTATTTGTTTTGTATGTAATCAATCCATTTTTTCCAGTCTCGTTTATATCTCTCGTTTGAGTGATGCTTAAGATATGCAGATATTTTAGCCATCTTGGCTAAATTTGTGACTTTCAATGTCCATTCTTGAATTGTAGGCAAGTCTTCCTTCTTCCAGTATTGCGCCACCAACAATCTAGCTGCAGTTATTAAGTGCAAAATCAAATTAATCTCTACAGCTGTACAATCAGTAATTATACCTAACAAAAATAACTGAGGAGTAAACTTTATCCTTTTTTAAAGAACATTTTGCGTAATCCACCATATTTTTAATCCAAAATGCCTTAACCTTTTTGCAAGTCCACCATATATGAAAATATGTAGCGTCGAGAGAATTACAACAATCTATTGTCAGGGTTCCGACAGAGGCCCTAATTAACTCATGAGCCTCGAGTCAAGTTTCAAAGGAAATCCAGTTTATTTATTAGGAGCAACTTGTCCTCATGTAACCCAAGGAAGCCAGCTCTGACCCCACATAATTTACGGCTCAACTATGACCCTGTTTTCTCCTACCTCCCGGGGTGTGTCATAAATCACATTCTCCAAAGAAGGACTTTCCCAGGCTGTAGAAAACACGCCTCTCAGGCTGGCCCTGGTAACTTGAGAATCCTGCCTATGGCAACTCAAGAGCAGGCCAGGGATGCCTTTACGAGTTGACATCTAGTTAGTGACCCTTCAAAGTTACAACGGCACTGAAAAATACGATTTATCACCGTTTTTCATAGGACTGGCAGCATCCCCACGAACACATGATCAAAATTTGGACACTTGGTAACTGGTTCATATTTATAACAATTGCCGTATGCCGGGGTCATGTGATACTCCTTTGGGACTTTTTGGCAAAGCAATATCCACGGGGAATCCAGGCTCACCTAACCAACTGTATTGCTAACCGTGATGGCGCAGTGGTTAGAATACACAGTTGCAGGCTAAACTCAGCCCCCAGCCAGGAAGTTCGATCGTGACTCAGCTCGAGGTTGACTCAGCCTGCGGTCCTTCTGAGGTTGGTAAAATGAGGACCCAGATTGTTGGGGGCAAGAGGCTGACTTTGTAAACCACCTAGAGTTATAAAAGCACTGTGAAGCAGTATATAAGTCTAAGGGCTATTGCTTCAGGAGGGAGGGAGGGAGAAAAGGAAGGAAGGAAGGAAGGAAGGAAGGAAGGAAGGAAGGAAGATGAGAAGGAAGGAAGGAAGCCCTGGTGACTGAGTGGTTAGAATGCAGTATTGCAGGCAAATTCTGCCCACAGCCAGGAAGTTCGATCCTGACTGGCTCAAGGTTGACTCAGCCTTCCGAGGTCAGTAAACTGAGGACCCAGATTGTTGGAGGCAAGAGGCTGACTCTGTAAACCGCTTAGAGAGGGCTGTAAAGTGGGATATAAGACTAAGTACTATTCCTTCCTTCCTTCCTTCCTTCCCTCCTTCCCTCCCTCCTTCCCTTCCTTCCTTCCCTCCCTCCCTCCCTCCTTCCCTCCCTCCCTTCCTTCCTTCCTTCCCTCCTTCCTTCCCTCCTTCCCTCCCTCCTTCCCTTCCTTCCTTCCTTCCCTCCTTCCTTCCCTCCTTCCCTCCCTCCTTCCCTCCCTCACTTCCTTCCTACCTTCCTTCCTTCCTTCCCTCCCTCCCTCCCTCCCTCCCTCCCTCCCTCCCTTCCTTCCTTTCTTGAGCCGAGGTGGCGCAGTGGTAAGAGTGCAGCACTGCAGGCTACTTCAGCTGTCTGCAGTTCAGCGGTTCTAATCTCACCAGCTCAGGGTTGACTCAGCCTTCCATCCTTCCGAGGTGGGTAAAATGAGGACCCGGATTGTTGCGGGCAAGAGGCTGACTCTGTAAACCACTTAGAGCTGTAAAGCACTATGAAGCGGTATATAAATGCAATTGCTAGGGAAGAGAAAGGAAGCGGGGAAGAAGGAAGGAAGGAAGGAAGGAAGGAAGGAAGGAAGGAAGGAAGGAAGGAAGGAAGGAAGGAAGGAAGGAAGGAAGGAGGAAGGAAGGAAGGGCTATTGCTACTAACCTAACAACTGTAGTCATTCACTTAACAATGGTGGCAAGAAATATGGTAAAATGAGGCCGAACTCACTCAGCAACTGTCTCGCTTAACAATGAAAATTTTGGGTTCAGTTGTGGTCAGAAGTGGAGGATGTAGCTCTCTTGCTTCTTCATATGTATGTATGTATGTATGTATGTATGTATGTATGTATATATATGTGTATATATATGTGTATATATTAGATTTCTTTTACAACCCCCGGTATCCCCAAATATGGGAGGAAGGTCACACTTCCACTCTCTGTCCTTCGGCTCGTCACAAGAGACAAATAAAAAACATGTGTATATATGTGTGTATATATGTGTGTATATATATGTGTATATATATGTGTATATATATATGTGTGTGTGTATGTATATGTATGTATGTGTATGTATGTATGTATGTATGTATGTATGTATGTATGTGTATATATATATATATATATATATATATATATATATATATATATATATATATATATATATATATATATATATATATATATATATATATATATTCTTTTTCTTAAAAAAACAACAACACATACAAAACAAAAGCAAGAAGAAAAAACAACTTTCCTCCATTTCATCAAGCATGTCTTTTGGTTACAAGTTTTTGTGCATCAATTTTTAAGATTAAGAATAACATCACTGGTTTTGCATTAAACATAACTGAATATTTCATTGTCATTGAGCATTATGTGTTCAAATTACCATTAATATTCTTTCATTTGTAACAATCCTTATTTCCTTGAATTCATAATTATCTATCAAATAACAATAAATCTTGAAGGTATTATAATATCACCTATCTCTAGAGAGAAAAAGCAGAGATTGGAACAAAAAATTCCCATTAATTTACGATATACATTTATATTTTCAATTGACCATAATGTCACCAATCATCCACAGCTCCAAGAATAATTTTCCATTATTAGCAATAGCAATAGCAATAGCAATAACAGTAGACTTATATACCGCTTCATAGGCCTTTCAGGCCTCTCTAAGCGGTTTACAGAGTCAGCATATTGCCCCCAACAACAATCCGGGTCCTCATTTTACCCACCTTGGAAGGATGGAAGGCTGAGTCAACCCTGAGCCGGTGAGATTTGAACCGCTGAACTGCTGATCTAGTAGTCAGCCTGCATTATTAATCCACATAGTGGTTAAGTATTTCAATTCATATATGTATCAATTGTTCATTACATCATCATTGGTCCATTTAATTAATATACAGAGATCTTTCTAATATAAAATGGTCACTACATACAATTATACCAAAATGTTCAAATCATCCCACTCTTATACATTGGATTCATTATTGTCCTTGCTCTATATCAAAGCTTTGCTGGCTGGAGAATTCTGGGAGTTGAAGTCCACAAGTCTTAAAGTTGCCAGGTTTGGGAACCACTGCTCTATATCATAACAAGAAAAACTCTCTTGCTTCTGACGCATTGTGGGACATTGAAGAGGACAAGATGCTGACTTGTTTGAAGTCTTGGTTGTGGAAGAGCGCTTCTTTTCGTACTTATATACACATACAATAGCAGAGTTGGAAGGGACCTTGGAGGTCTTCTAGTCCAACCCCCTGCCTAGGCAGGAAACCCTATACCTTAACTTATCTGACATCCTGGTCTTTTTTTTTTTAAGGCCTACTTGAACTTCCGCCGGAAGAGCACCAGGGGCTGGAGCATTGGCAACGTCCTGCTGGACTTCACCGGCGGGGCCTTCAGTCTCGTCCAGATGTTCCTACAATCCTACAACAACGGTAAGAGCGGCCCGCTGGGTCAGACAAGTGGGAGGTGACATACAGCTAGTCCTCGATTTATGTCCATCACTCCAAGAGGGATCTTGGAGTCCTAGTGGACAAGCATTTAAATAGGAGCCAGCCGTGTGCAGCAGCTGCCAAAAAAGCCAACACAGTTCTAGGCTGCATCAACAGAGGGAGAGAATCAAGATCACGTGAAGGGTTAATACCACTTTATAAGGCCACACTTGGAATACGGCATTCAGTTTTGGTCTCCACGATGTAAAAAAAGATGCGGAGACTCTGGAAAGAGTGCAGAGAAGAGGAAGAAAGAGGATGAGGGGACTGGAGATTAAAACATATGAAGAACATTTGCAGGAACTGGGGATGTCTAGTTTAATGAAAAGAAGGACCAGGGGAGACATGATAGCAGTCTTCCAATATCTCAGGGGTTGCCCCAAAGAAGAGGGAGTCAAGCTATTCTCCAAGGCACCCGAGGGCAGAACAAGAAGCAATGGGGGGAAACTAATCAAGGAGAAGAAGCAACTTAGAACTGAGGAGAAATTTCCTGACAGTGAGAACAATGAATCAGTGAAACAAGTTTCCTCCAGAAGTTGTGAATGCCTCAACACTGGAAGTCTTTAAGATGTTGGATAGCCATTTGTTTTGGCTCCCGTGCCAAAAGTAGGGGAGCGCGGGTGTGTGTGTGTGTGTTTCGTGCATGGATGTGCCATACCCATAATGCTATGCGTGCTACCCCCCTGCGTGCGCGCATGCGTGCCCAACCAGCGACAAGCACCCCCTCCCTCGCTTTTGGCACAGTTGTTTCGTCCTTCCAGAGGCTTTCTATGAGCCTGGGGAGGGCGAAAGCAGCCTCCCTCCCTCCCCACCCATCCCCGGATGCCCTCCAGAGGCCTCAGGAGCTTTCCAGAAGGCTCTAGAGGGAGAAAAATGGACTTACGGACAAACCGGAAGTCACTTCAAGGAAGCCTCCAGAGGGCGAAAAATGGTCTTAAAAGAAGGCCGAAGTCACCTGGCCAGCCCGTACATGCGCACTGGCCAGCTGACAAGGCAACGTCTCACGTGCCCTAACAATGGCTCCGTGTGCCACCTGTGGCACACATGCCATAGGTTCGCCATCACGCGTATAGAGTTTCCTGTCTAGGCAGGGGGTTGGACTAGAAGACCTCCAAGGTCCCTTTCAACTCTGTTACTACCGTGTTTCCCCGAAAATAAGACAGGGACTTATTTTCTTTTGCCCCACAAAATATGGCCTTGGGCTTATTATAGGGGAGGGCTTATTGTTTTGGGGTTTCGGGGCCAAGAGCCGTGGTTGCGGGGCCAAGAGCCGTGGTGGCGCAGTGGGTAGAGTGCAGTACTGCAGGCCACTTCAGCTGACTGCTAGATCAGCAGTTCAGCGGTTCAAATCTCACCGGCTCAGGGTTGACTCAGCCTTCCATCCTTCCGAGGTGGGTAAAATGAGGACCCGGATTGTTGTTGGGGGCAATATGCTGACTCTGTAAACCGCTTAGAGAGGGCTGAAAGCCCTATGAAGCAGTATATAAAAATCTGCTATTGCTATTGCTATAGCTGCTCCCTTGCGAGCGGGCTCCCGAAGAGCCGGACACTGCCTCAGGGGCGAAGCAGCCATGAGGTGACCACGCTCACGAGCAGCCGCCCGGCAAACCCACTCTCCAGCCAGGCAGAGCACCATTCACTGACCTAGAGGGTATCCCTAAGGCGCCAAGACATGTGGCGCTCTGCCCGCCCCCCAGCTCCCGCGGCTTGGCACATTAGGGTTACCCTCTAGGTCAGTGCATGGAGCTCTGCCCGGCTGGAGAGAGGGGTTGTGCGAGCGCCTGTTCCGCCCCCAGCAAGCATGCCTCCCAGCCTCACCATGCCCTGGCCTAGCTCTCCCTGCAGGGCGCCGCTGCCGCCGCGATCCAAGCATAACTTCTTCCCCAGCTTCCAAACTCCAGAACTCGGCCGCCGAGTCTTCCAGCAGCGGCCGCTCTAGGAGTGCGCTCTGTGGTTGTGGGCCGGCTGCCAGACAGAGAGTCTTATTTTCGGGGGTGGGCTTATATTTTTGCCCATGCGGAAAATGTGGCAAGGCGTTAGTTTCAGGACAGATCGTATTTTCGGGGAAACACTGTATATACTCTTGAGCCCAATATTCTGTTGTTAAGAGACAGTTAAGTTTGTTTTTCCCTGTTTTACAACCTTTCTTACAACCCTTTTTAAGTGAATCAGTGCAGTTGTTAAGCTAGCAACGCAGTTGTTCAGTCAATCTGGCTTCCTCCATTGCCTTGGCTTGTCAGGAGGTCGCAAAATGGGAACATATGACCCTGGGACATTGCAACCGTCATAAATAATACGAGCCAGTTGCCAGTTGTCTGAATTTTGATCATGTGACCATGCTGCGATGGTCAGAAGTGAGAAAACTGCTCATAACTTTTTTCAGGGCAGTTGTAACTTTGAACAGTCACTAAACGAATGGTTTAAGTTGAGGGCTACCGGTACTTTGCAACTGAGCCCAAAATTTCGGTTGTTACCAACTTTTTTGCCACAGTTGTTCAGTGAATCACTACAGTTGTTAAGTTAGTCACATGGTTGTTAAGTGAATCTGGCTTCCCCCTGGACTTTGCTTCTCAGAAGGTCGCAAAAGGGGAATCACGTGACACTGCAACCATCAGAAATAAATGTCAGTGGCCAAAGTCCCAAATTTTGATCACATGTCTGTGGGAAGGCAGCAACGGTTGTAGGTCATTTTTTTCAGTGCCGTTGTAACTTAACAATCTTCTTCTTTAACCGACTCACTTAAACAATCGCCTTGCTTAACAATGGAAGTTCTGTTCTCAATTACACTTGCAAGTTGAGGGCAATCTATACTATTTGGTGATGGAGTAATGAAGTTTGTAAATTCCACAGGGAAGCAGTAGATATTTAAGATATTTAAATTTAGTAGCCAGAGCAATGAGGTTGTTCAGTGAGTCAGACACATAGTTGTGGTTGACCATTTGGAAAGTGCTGGCTTCTGCGTGACACAATTTGCGCTGTGGTTGGTTGCTTTGGTTTGGAGGGAGTGTTTCCCTTTTTTCCCGCCTTTTTCTTCTGTGTGCCTTTTGCTCTGTGATTCACCTCATGATGTTCCCACTGTGTGGATTTACCTCAGGATGCTCCTGCTGCGTGGATTTACCTCAGGATACTCCTGCTGCATGGATTTACCTCAGGATGTTCCTGCTATGTAGATTTTTATCTCAGGATGCTCCTGCTGTGTAGATTTTTACCTCAGGATGCTCCTGCTGTGTCGATTACCTCATGATTGTCCTGCTGTGATTTACCTCATGATGCTCCTGCTGTGTTGATTTACCTCACGATGCTCCTGTTTGCCCAACAATCTGTATACAAAGATGTAAAATACATGTATTTGTATAAAACTACAAGCTCATGTCAGCGTCTCTAATTCCATTTGGACACCAGCTGTGCAATTCCTTGACAAAATTGTATAGACTCTTCAGTAAAATGCCAAAATCTTTTCATTCCATTGTGAATGATAAAAGTGGAAAATCTATTTATGCTTTTCCAAGTATTTGTTAGTCTCCGTCGGTCAACCCTACTAGTTCTTGCAAGCCATAATTGTCTCTTTCTTCTTATTTTTCAGATGAATGGAAGCTGGTTTTTGGAGACCCCACCAAATTTGGCCTCGGCCTCTTCTCCATCGTCTTCGACATTGTCTTTATGATCCAACATTACTGCTTGTATCGCCACCAAATTTATGATGAGATTGAGTAGAGCCTATCCGAATGTGTCCGTGGCCTTACTCCAAAGAAACCAGGACTGGCAAAATGACTACAACTTGAGTTTCCATTCCACCTTAATTGCAGCAAACCTACTGTGCCCTCTTGTGCCTTCGTGTCTCACAATCTACCAGTGCGGCCTTGCCAAAGTCATCCTCCCCTGACTTTCTTGGATGTGGAGTCCTCAAAAGCTTCCAAAGAAGTCGTCCTTTGCAACAGAAGAGGATGCTCGTGTTTTGCCCTCCAATTTCTTACGGGAACCCTACATGGAAGGCCTCTTGGCCAGGAAGAACCTGCTTTAGGAGTTTGGTTGGTTACGAGTAAGGGCAAAAGTGGTTGTCATCAGAAGGAGCTTTAAATCGGTTAAATTTGAAGGACCGCTTGTGTGACCTTGGGACTCTGGGTGTCCTCTTTTTTCTTGCGCACAGGGAGAAATGGCTGGAGGATGTTGGACTACCTCAAAAAGCTTTATGTTGGCGGCAAGAAGCATTGAAAAATCTCTTGTAAGAACTTTTGTGTGAAACGGCTGAATACAGGGATCGTTATTATTAAAGTTTTTCTAACAGGTTGTCGATGATGACTTCCTTGTGGTTGTTTGAGAAAGGCTCCTTTCGAAGGTCCTGTTGGGTTGCCAAAGATTTGAAGGTGTTCAGGACACCCGAGCGAGATTGTGGATCCCTCTGGAAGGGAGTTGTTGTGGCCCGCCAGCGGCCAGCGGAGCCAGCAGCAGAATCAGATAGTCAGGTGGTTGGGGAGGAACATGGGCCAATCCTGGAGGCTGGAGAAGGCTCGGACTAGGGATCTGTGTCAGAGGCAGAGAGGGGGCCAGAGCCATCCCACAGTTACCAGCTGCCTTCAGAATCAGATATCAGTGAGGCAGACAAACAGCTGGAGCCAGTTCCCAGTGTGCGCCTGAGCAGAGTTGCCAGATGAAAGGAACAGCTAAGGAACAAGGGTCGACTTGGGAGTAAAGCCATAGGTGGATGATGAATGGCCCCACCCAGAGGAAATAAAAGAGGAGTGAAAGGGGAGTGGAGTTTGCAGGAGACTATTAGTTCGGTCGGTTGTTAGATTCGTTTCCCGAGTGTGAAGACCTGTCCGTGAATCTCAGAGACTCTGTTCCCAGCCTTTCCTTGCACAGCACCTCATTAGGAAAATATGTACTTGGCAGCTTTCCAAGCTGGATAAGTTCTGTGGTCATGAATATTCCTTAGAAAGACTGTTTGCTGAATGTGAATGAGAGGAATTCACATTCGTTGAATAAAAGGGGTTTTGTTTTCTTGCAGACGTTTCTTTACCTGTCTAAGTAACAAGATCGGTGCTGGAAGGGAGTGTGGGTTGTGGAGAGGAGGTGGACGACTGGAGGTCCTCTTAGTTTGATTGTTTTCTTGCAGACGTTTCATTACCCAACTAGGTAACATCATCAGTGCTAGAAGGGAGAGGGGTTTGTCAGTGTTGGTGTGTGTTTCTGGTGGTTCTTTTGATTAGATTTGGATGGATGGATGGATGGATGGATGATGTAGTGTCCTTGATGCTCTCTAAGCTTAGTTGTTTTCTTGGTTAGGTAACTGTTGTGGCCCAGCAGGAGCCATTGGAGCTGCCACCAGACTCCCACAGCGAGGGGCCTATGAGTCAGCTCTGGAGGATGTGGAGGACCCTGCACAGGGTTCCAACTCTGATCAGGGTGCAGAGAGGCTGGTTGGCAACCAGGAAGTGCCTGAGCCTTGGACCAGTGGGGAGGAGACAAGGGAGTGTGATCCTGACGTTAGCCGTGAGTTGTTCCGGGATGCCTGGCACTGAAGAGCTAATAGGCGTCAGGAACAGTTGCCAAGTACAGGAGGTAATTGCACTCAGCTGGTGGTAATTAGGCTCCTCTCCAGACTATAAAAGGACTGCTTGTGCACACGCCCCTTTTGCAGACGTCAACGCAGGAATTACTGTCGGAGAACATTATTGTGAGCTTGGTAGGCTGGATTGCTGCCACGGCTTATCTGTGCCGGTTTGCTGCCCAAGCTTGTCTGTGCCGGTTTGCTGTCAAGGACCTGTCTGTCTGTTAATTAAATGCCGTAACTTATCTTTGGCTCGGAGTGTGTTGGTGTGGGACGAGGGGGGTCAGAACAGGTAACATCATCAATGTTAGTACGGAATGGGGTTTGTGGAGTGGAGGAGAAGTGGGAACAGGAGGAGAAAGAGGAAGGACTGGAGATCTCAGTGCGCTCTGAACGTGGTTATGCTTGTGCACATTTCATAACCCAACCAGATAACACCAGTGACTAAGTACTGGAAGAATTATAAGCAATATAGATATATAAATGTTGAATGGATGGGGTATCTTTGGTTCTCTCTAAGCTTTGTTTTCTTGCGGATGTTTCATGACCCAACTAGCCTAATTACTACCAGCTGAGTGCAATTATCTCCTGTAACTGCGTAACTGTTCCTTACGCCGATTAGCTCTCTGTTGCCGGGCATCCAGGACCAACTCCCTTGTCTCCTTGCCACTGCTCCAATGCATGACATCAGGATCACACTCCCTTGTCTCCTCCCCACTGGTCCAAGGCTCAGGCCCCTCCTCGTGGCCAACCAGCCTCTCTGCGCCCTGCTCGGAGTCGGAACCCTGTCCAGGGTCCTCCACATCCTCCAAAGCCGACTCATAGGGCTGCTCGCTGTCGGGAGTCTGGTGGCAGCTCCAACGGCTCCTGCTGGGCCACAACACTGTTGTAACTTGAAAGAGTAATTAACCATGGATTTTATGATGGCTCCAGTGTCCTGGCTCATGATTGCCATTTCCCAGCCATCTTCTGGCAAGCAAAACCACTGGGGAAGCTGCATTTGCTTAATGACTGCACAGTTCACTTAATGACTGCAACCGTGGCAAAAAAAAGGGTCATAAAATCAGTCACAATTCACTTAACGACCACCTGGCGTAGCAACAGAAAGTCTTGATTCTATATTGTGGCTTTAATCATCACCTTTTAATGACCCCATAATCCCTTGTTGGGTGGAGCCTGGGCAACTGAAGGGGGTTGAGTGTTGATTGGCCGGATGCCTTTCCTGTTGCCAATGCTGAGTTTTGTTCAGCAGATATACAGTCATTGTGCCCAGAGAAATATCTGCCTCTACCTAGGATTGAACTCACATCCACCTGATTGCGAGGTGACAACTCCGCCTCTAGGCCCCCACACCACCCCGAACATACAACCACCACGGAGCCCCAAATTTCTGTTGCTAATTAAGAGAGTTGTTAAGTGAGTTTTGCTCCGTTTTACGACCTTTCTTTCCACAGGTGTTAAGTGAATCACACGGTTGTTCAGTGAATCCAGCTGCCCTGTCATACGGTCGCAAAAGAAGATCCCGTGACTCTAAGATAAATATTTAAGACAGTTGCCCGGCATCCGAATTTTGATGACGTGGCCGGTGCCACGGGGATGCTGCAGCGGTCGTTAAGTGTGAAAAACAGCCCTGGGTCACTTTTTAAAGTGCTGTGGTAACTTCGGACAGTGACTAAACGATTGGTTGTAAGTTAAGGACTATTTGTACCAGGGGTGGGTTTCAACCGGTTTGCGGCGGTTCCCGCGAACCGGTTGGTCGGCGAACCCGGAAGTAAGTAACTTCCGGGAACGGCGAAGGGCCCACCCGTGTTCCTTACCCGGTTTTGACGAGTTCTGCGCTTCTACGCATGTGCAGGACGCATACAGCGCCTGCGCAATCCTCCAGGAGCAGCTGGAGCATCGCACAGACGCTAGTACGCATGCGTGCGCTGCGCGTGTGCACGAGGACGCCACTGGCCCCGTTCCAACCGAACCGGTTGGAACGGGGCGAGAAACCCACCCCTGATTTGTACCTGTACAACATTTCAACAGAATTTCTCATTCTCGTTTCTCATTCATTTTCTTGGGCATATATGCAATTTTATTTTAAAATTGACTCCACGCTTCTAATTTAATTTCTTTTCTTTAAAAAAAAACCGAAGAGACTTTTGAGATCAGAAGTCCAGCTTGGTTTTATTATGTGTAAAACAATCTACAGCAGCCCATTGGTAGCTTTAGCCTCCGAACTAAACCGATGCGATCCGGCAAGTACAAAACAAAAAACAAAAAAACTCCACAAGGCTTTGTCCCAAAAAACCCAACAACCATCTTCGCCATTTCTGTTACGAAACGGCAAACCACAGGTATAAGAAACAGGTCGAAGGGTTGTGACACAGTTTCCTTACAAGACAGGCCGAGATTAAGGGCCTGGAAGTTAAAACAAGTCAAAATAGCAGTCATCACCCATCATCTTCTTTTAATGACCCCATAATCCCCTGCGGAGTGGAGTCTGGGCAACCGAATGGAGCTATCAGGGTGCTTACTGGCCAGATGCCTTTCCTGACGCCAGTGCCGAGTTTTGTTCAGCAGATACATTCTTATTGTGCCCAGAGAGAAATACCTGACTCTACCTAGGATCGAACTCACAGCCTCCTGATTGTGAGGCGAGAGGTCCACCTCTAGGCCGCCACGCCACTCATGAGTCAAAAGGGCAGTAATATACTAAAATAAATTAGTGATACAAATGCTGGAAGGGAGGTTATTTACAAGACGTAGAAAAAAGGCCTTCGGGGGGAAAAAATTTGGCACAATTTCTTGGAAATTGGAAGTTAACTTTGGAAAAGTCGAGAGACCCGCTCGAGGGTGCAAACCACAGCCTTCCGACACAACGGGAGTCGCTAACGTCGGCCCGTTTCCAACCGATCGTGGTTAACAGGAATTCTGGACGAGCGGGAAGGCCGGGAAAATGAAGGGTTAAGGCCACTGAGGGAAACCATTTTCAAAGGCCCGTCTATCATGGCTTCTCGGCGTTACTGAAGAGACCAGCCAACGGTTGGACGCCTCGTAACACAACCCCGTGCGGGATTCTACATATCGGCAGTAAAAAAAAACAACTTTGGTCTGGATAAGAGGACTGCAAGAAGCTCATTAGGAGGCCATCTTGTCCCTCAAGATGGCCGCCTCACAAAAAAACGGAAATTTAAGAACGGATTCATCCACTGGAGAATTTGTGGGAGAAAAGCTCTTGGGCGACCCCCAGTGGATCAGAAAAAAAGCGATTCCCTCGTTTGCGGTTTGATGCCCACCGTCTTCGATCCAGTGGGCATCAAACTGCCCCCCCTCCCTCCCCCAGGTGCCCTCTCCGTGAAGATCCCGGCTGGGACAGAGTCATTTTTGCATAGGTGTGTCAGGAGATGTCTTGTCTTCTTTTGCTTTTAAAGTTTCTCAGGTCAACGGGTGATAGAGCTGTGGTCCAACATCTCTCCGCTGTCCCCCGAAGACCGCCATTCATCCCCGCTCAGTGGCAGGGCTGGGACAGCATGGACTGCTGGACAGCTTTCTGAAGTGAGTGTCTGGTCACCAGAAGGCGTACGACTTCCTCGTTCCGCTTGGTCAACCGTTTGCGGGCTTGGTCGTGAGTCACCATAGTCATATCCCAGCCATTCACCTGCCAAGAAAATTCAGAGTGATTTTACGGGAAGCGTCAAGATCAAACCTGTTTTTTTTTTTTAAATTAATTTTATCAGTTTCATATATACATTCACAGTTATATGATCTCATAACTGTTATTAATAATATGTATTTATAACAATTTTTCCCTACTGTTGACAATATACTTAAAGATTGCTTTTTTAACATCCCATAGATCCATCTTATCTTACAACGGTCCTACTTCTTCCCTCCCTCCCTCTTTCCTTCCCACGTTTCTTCTCTCCTACTCCCCTTTCTTCCCTCCCTCCTTCCCCTTCCCTCCTTCTCTCCTTCCTTCCTTTCTTTTCTCCTTCTCTCCTTCCTTCCTTTCCTCCTTCCTAACCCCCTTCCTTCTCTCCTTCCTTCCCTCCTTTCTTCTCTCCTTCTCTCCTTCCTACCCCCCTTTCTTCTCTTTCTCTCCTTCCTTCCTTCCTCCTCTCCTTTCCCTTCACTCCTTCCCCTTCCTCCCCTTTACCCTTCCCCTCTTCTTCCCATTCGTCCCCTCTTTCCTACTCTTACATTCCCTCCCATTCTTCCTCTGCCTTTCCCTTTCTCCTATTCCTCTCCTTTCTCCTCTCTTTCCTATCTTTCCTTCTACTCCTCCATCCACTCTATCTGTTGTTGTGTTTACATATTCTCCTCTTCAAGGGATGTCCTGGACAAACCTGGGTATTTTAACGGTCACACATCTGGCTCTTTCCAACCCGCACAAATTGCTTTTATTTTGAAATCCCAATGGTGCTTTAAAAAAAATATATATTTATTTTTGTTACACAATAAAAATTCTTTTGTGAACAGAGCGTTGTCCGAATTCCCCCCTTTAACATTCCCACCAAAAAAAACATAATTCATTTTACATTATATTTCCAATTTTAGCCGCACTACTTTTCTTCTCCTATTCTCCAATTTCTAGTTTTTAACATGTCCGTAGTTTTTTCTTCCTCTTTAAAAATAAACAATTTATCATTTCCATCCATTTTCCATTAACAATATGAACCTCCAAGTTTCAAACTTCCAAGTTTTATATAATCAACGTAACATAATTATTCATCAGCTTTAAGGTTCTTAAAATAATTCCCACACATTCTAATGAAAACATATTTTTTACCTTGCTAACAATCTCTCTTTCTACTGGATCATATCATTCTACTATTCTCCTATTTCTAAATTTTCTTTTTATTCTTTTTGTGTGTCTTATATCTTTTCTTTATATCGATTTTTGGAGTATCTCTCCCCCAAGTTTCTCTTTCCCATCTCCCTTTATTTCTCTCCTTATTTTTGGCTAATTTCTTTTTCGGGTGACCGTTTTTCTTCTCTGCTCTCTGTGTCTTTACCCCATTGAGTTTTATGGTGCTTTTTTCCCCCAAGAGGGAAGTGGACTTTCTGGTTTTTCTTTGGACACGTTTTGCTTCTGTAGGAAGTTCTCATCCAGCCCTTTCCCAGAAAAATGAAATATCCTAGGAAATATTGAAAAGGCAGAATATTTCTCTGGATGTGGAAAAAGGAAGAAACATGTTTTAAAAGACAGAATAGCTGCCTGCAGCTTCCTGCCCATCCCCCTTTGTCAACGAGCCATTAAAGCCTGAGCTAGTCCACTTTACATAACAAAGAGTTCTCCCCTTCAGCTCCAGAGTGATGGGATTAAGGCATGATAATATTGGCCCTTTACCCAACTCGCCACATGGCATCTGAGAACTCAACCAAACCTGGATTCAAAAGGCCGCTTAGAGAGTTGCCCCTGCATGGCCCTATGGGAGTCTGACAACCAATCAGGATACAAGCTCAAGATCAAAGGCCAGAGGGGGCATAAAACCAGGGACTCCGCTTCTCTTCACGGAGTAGGAGGGAGTAGGAATTTGGGAATAGGACGAAGAATGGATTTCCAGAGGGGGGAAAAATTGCAGACTGCAGGAATTATTTGCACCACTCAGGTGACCCTGGAGGACACAGAGAAACCTCCAAGTGGCCTCAAGGACCCTCTAAAAGGATGCAAATGACCAGCTGTCTGCAAGGAGTAGAAATCCCTTCCATTCCCCACCATCCAGTCAGAGCTGAAGAAGCTTCTGGGATGGGAAGCGAAACCTCTTCAAAAGAGAAAACAAGAAAGTCCAGTGGCCTCCTGGAAAAACAAAAGCACCTTTGGGGCTCTGGAATAATAATAATAAATCTCCCATCCATTTGGCTTCAAAGACACCAAGAACGGAGGCCAAGTGTCCAGCTGTTGCTTGAAACAGGACTTTACCTGCATGATTTTATCTCCGACTTGAAGTCCGGCCATTTCTGCCGGTCCACCTTCGGTCACGCGAGTGACGTAAATGCCCTGGAGAGGGGGGAAAAAAACAAGAGGTTAGGGGGGGGGTGGAGGGCTGCCACTGCCTGGATGAGCTCTCATGAACCCCCCCCCCCGGCTGACCTTTCTCTCCGGCCATTGTTAGCCATGTAAATAGGAGGTTCTGCTTTATTCACTTTATTTTTTACCTGGTCGTTATTATTTTTAATAAGTGGCTCGAGATGGCGCCTTCCTCCTCCTATTTCCCCCACCACAACCAACCTTGTGAGGCGGGTTGGGGGGCTGGGAGAGTATTACTGGCCCTAAGTCACCTAGTCAGCTTTCGTGCACAAGGTGGGACTAGAACTCACCGTCTCCTGGTGATTGGCCCATAGTCACCCAGCTGGCTTTCATGCCTAAAGCGGGACTAGAACTCACCATCACCTGGTGATTGGCCCAGTCCCCCAGCCAGCTTTCATGCCTAAAGCGGGAAACTAGAACTCACCATCACCTGGTGATTGGCCCATAGTCACCCAGCCGGCTTTCATGCCTAAAGCGGGATTAGAACTCACCATCACCTGGTGATTGGCCCAGTCACCCAGCCGGCTTTCATGCCTAGGGTGAAACTAGAACTCACTGTCTCCTAGTGATTGACCCAACTGACCCAGCTGGCTTTCATGCCTAGGGCAGGACTAGAATTCACTTTTCCTGGTGATTGGCCTTAAGTCACCCAGCTGGCTTTCATGCCTAACGTGGGACTAGAACTCACCATCACCTGCTGACTGGCCTAAAGTCCCCCAGCCAGCCTTTATGCCTAGGGCAGGACTAGAATTCACTGTTTCCTGGTGATTGGCCCATTGTCACCCCAACTGGCTTTCATGCCTAACGTGGGACTAGAACTCACCATCCCCTGGTGATTGGCTTCTAAGAATTGCATATAAAATGAGAACAAACCAGCAGCAAAAAAATATTGGAGGAGAATTAAAAAAAACTTGCTGGAAGAGATAACTAACTAATCAACAGAGCTAAAAGCAGAATTATTTTTATAGCAATAGCAATTAGACTTATATACCGCTTCATAGGGCTTTCAGCCCTCTCTAAGCGGTTTACAGAGTCAGCATATCGCCCCCAACAACAATCCGGGTCCTCATTTCACCCACCTCGGAAGGATGGAAGGCTGAGTCAACCTTTGAGCCGGTGAGATTTGAACCACTGAACGGCAGCTAACAGTCAGCTGAAGTGGCTGCAGTACAGCACCCTAACCACTGCGCCACCTCGGCTCTTATTAGGGATAATCACAGGGAACTATGAGAAAAAAAATTCAATACTTCAGCACTGATGACGTTACGTGGTGGGGTAAATGTCCGCAAGAAAACCACCAAGCTCAGAGAGAGCACCAAGGCTCCCATATTTCAACTCTTGAGCTGAAATATTGATAACAACACCTTGGAACTTGGGATAGACAACCTATCGAATATCGAAATACGCCAGTAAAAGAGGATTCCAATGCTAACCTTGTCGGTCTTGTCCTCCGAGAAGGGATTCTGAGCCGGGTCCTGGTCGATGCCCCCTCCGATGCTGAAGCCCAGGATGAGGTTCTCGCCTTGGCGCAGTTTGTGGATTTCAACCCTTTGCTACGGAAAAAAAAGAAGAAGATGAATCCAATTCGATCACTCACGTCGGGCTCCATCACAGCTCAAAACTCAAAGCAGTATGGCCTTAGATTTGGGGGGGTTTGCAACAATGCGCAACTTTACGACTTGTGGACTTCAACTCCCAGAATTCCTCAGCCAGCTGGGGAATTTGAATCTGGCTGTGGGGGGTGGGTGTCAAACCATCCGGTGAAACCTTGTCAATCTGGCCAGCAACCACGATTTTGTAAGCCTTAGTAAGACTACACCTAGAGTACTGCATCCAGTTTTGGTCACCGGACTATAAAAAAGTTGTTGAAGACTCTGGAAAGAGTGCAGAGAAGAGCAACCAGGATGATGAGGGGACTGGAGGCTAAAACATATGAAGAACGGTTGCAGGAACTGGGCCTGGCTAGTCTAGGGAAGAGAAGGACCAGTGGAGACAGGATAGCATCTTCCAATATTTGAGGGGCTGCCACAGAGAGGAGCGAGGGGTCAAGCTATTCTCCAAAACACCCGAAGGCCAGTCAAGGAATAATGGATGGAAACTGAACAAGGAGAGGAACAACCGGAATTTATTAATTTGTAACCTTCCAAATCGGAGAGAATCTATTGGAGGAGGAAAGAGAAAAAAGGCGGTTGAGAGAGTAGAGTGGTAAGATCATACTTGGAATTCTGCTTGCAGTTTTGGTCACCACAATGTAAAAAAAAATATGTCGAGACTCTAGAAAGAGTGCAGAGAAGAGCAACCAGGATGATGAGGGGACTGGAGGCTCAAACATACGATGAACGGTTGCAGGAACTGGGCCTGGCTAATCTAGGGAAGAGAAGGACCAGTGGAGACAGGAGAGCATCTTCCACCTATTTTCCAAAGCACCCGAAGGCTGGACAAGGAAGAATGGATGGAAACTGACCAAAGAGAGATTCAACTCCTAGAAATAAGGAAAAATCTTCTGACAGTGAGAACCATCAACCCATGGACACAGAAGTTGCCTTCAGAAGTTGTGGGAGCTTCATCCCTGGAGGCTTTCAAGAAGAGACTGGGCGGCCATCGGTCAGAAATGGTGTAAGGTCTCCTGCTTTGGTGGGGGTTGGACTAGATATATATTTTATTTATTTATATTATATTTATTAATACTTATAGGCCGCCCTTTTCCCTGAGGGGACTCAGGGCGGCTTACATAAAATGAGGGGAGGGGATATACAAACAATAGACGCACACAATACATAGAGTAAAATAATAAGCAACATTCATGACCTACAAGGTCCCTTCCAACTCTGTTAATCTGAATAAAGAGACTTTGGGAAAAGTACAAAGAGGAGCAAAAACAGATGATCAAAGGCCTGGAGGCTAAAACATACGATGAACGGTTGCAGGAACTGGCCATGGCTGGTCTAGGGAAGAGAAGGACCAGGGGAGACAGGAGAGCATCTTCCAATATTTGAGAGGCTGCCATAGAGGAGGAAGGGGGTCCAAGTTATTCTCCAAGGCACCCGAAGGCCAGACAAGGAATAATGGATGTAAACTGACCAAGGAGAGATTCAACCTAGAAATAAGGAGGAATTTCCTGACAGTGAGAAACAATCAACCCACGGACACAGAAGTTGCCTTCGGAAGTTGTGGGAGCTTCATCCTTGGAAGCTTTCAAGAAGAGACTGGACTGCCATCTGCCAGAAATGGTGTAAGGTCTCCTGCTTGGGGTGGGGGGGGTGGACTAGATGTCCTACAAGGTCCCTTCCAACTCTGATAATCTAAAAGAAAAAAGATTTTGCTTCAACCCTTCTAGCCTTTGGTGAAGCTTTGAAGTCTCAGCTCTTCCTCCGAGCGCTGCGAGAACATGATTAGATGCTACACATCAGAAAGTTGATTTGGTGCCAAGGTTTTTTATGTTTATAATAAGCTGGGTTTTTATAATTTTAATGCGGCTTTGAATGCCGGTTCAGACCTGGATGGCTCTTACAATACAATACAATTCTTTAAAAAAAAAAATTTTTTTTAAATTTATTTTCAAAACAAACATACAACTCCTCCTTCTTTACATACTGTCGAAAGTGTATCAGCTGGTTACAAAAGGATTTTGTGCATCTCTTCCACCGTCATCAAATATAATTCATATTAATTCAAATATCTTAACTCAAATATTTACTATATTAACATCATCATGCCTCCACTTTTATTTGACTATAGTTATTTAAACGTCCTTCATCCTTAAATATACCAAGATTCAATACATAACCACATGCTGGCATTTCATTTACTTATTTGTAAAATCCTCCATTAACATTAAATCCTCATATCCTCTTTTTACCTAAACATCCATAATATTTAATACCAACATTTTCTAATCCTCCATGTATATAATTCATTATCATTATCCTTTCTTTATTTAACTTTAGCCTATATCATAACATTTCCCCCCTATTAGTTAAAACTTAACTGTATCTAGTTTTGTTTTTTTATTATAATTATTATTGTTGTTAATAATCTTTATATATAGTCCAAAAATATTTCTAACCTTCCCTTCTCATAACCAATTATTACTTATCATAACAGCTCAACATTGTATACATTACTATCATTATCCATTTTTATTTAACTATACCTATTACCACTGGATTTAACAATACAATACAATTCAATACAATACAATAGCAGAGTTGGAAGGGACCTTGGAGGTCTTCTAGTCCAACCCCCTGCCTAGGCAGGAAACCCTAGACTGTTTCAGACAAATGGCTATCCAACATCTTCTTAAAGACTTCCAGTGTTGGGGCATTCACAACTTCTGGAAACAAGCTGTTCCAGGTGGAGCTTCGCTAGCAGCGGTGGCTCTTCTGTCCCGAGGACCGGCCCATAGATTTCCACTGCTCTCCTCTCCGCCTTCTTCTATGTGTCAGGCACTGGACCCAACTGTTCCTCCTCTTCCTCATCAGCCACCTCCAGACCTGGGGGCTGTTGACTCTCCATCTGAGGGCTGACGGACAGCCCAGGCTTCCCCGCCGTCTGTCTGTCTGTCTCTCTGCCAGCTCCATTCCCTCCTCCTGCTCGGACCTCCCGGGTTGCCTCGATGCTGTCCCTGACTCCCACGCCTCCTCCACTTCCTCCTCTGATTTGGGTGGTGGGGGGACCGGAAGCCAACAGGCACACAACACTGGGACACTGTGTGGAATCCTAACAATGCAGGTTTTTTTTGCTTTATTTCCCCCCTTCTTCTCTTTTCAGAAGATGGTTTTCTCCCTCCGCCCCCCTCCCGCGAAGGCACCAGCGTCCATTAAGAAGAAACAAGGACCCATTGTTGTGTTTCCTCCCCAGAGGCTCAAAACAGATGATGAGCTCATTGGAAAGAAAGATAAAAAGCAGACAAAAGCAAGAAGGAGGACCGGGGGTCCTGCCAGCGGAGACCGCCGGCTGGCAAAATTGGAAGCCTCTGAAAACAAGAACCAGGAATCCTGCGGGATTTTGCCGACAGATGGCAGCCAGAAGGGGCCTGGCAACGCACGCCTTCCACCATGCCAGTTTTCCTCTCGTTTTTGAAGTACGTGTGCTTTCTTTTTTCTTTTTTTTCCGGAGAATGAAAAAAGCTGGAAGGGGTTTCTCTTGGAACTCCAAGGCTGTGGGGGAAGTTCTGAAGTTTCGGGGTGTCCAGAACCCCGCAAAATTGCTCGTCTTGAAGTACAAGACTTAAGATTCGTGATAGAATTGACTAGAATATGGGGTAGAATGTAGACTAGATTAGACTGGAGAATAGAATAGAAATAACTAGAGTAGAATAGAAATAATAGAACAGAAATTAGAATTAAGAATAGAATAGAAATAAGAGAAGAATAGACTAAAGAGTAGAATAGAATTAGAGTAGAACAGAAAAGAATTAGAATCGAACAGAATAAAAATAAAATAGAATAGAAACGAACAGAATTAGAATAAAATAAGAATTAAACAGAATTCAAATTGGCATTAGCATTAGAATAGAATAGAGACTAGAATATGAATAAGAATAGAGTAAGAATAATAAGAATAAAATAGAATAGAATTGGAATCGAACAGAATTAGAATAAAATAAGAATTAAACAGAATTCAAATTGGCATTAGCATTAGAATAGAATAGAGAATAGAATATGAATAAGAATAGAATAAGAATAATAAGAATAAAATAGAATAGAATTGGAATCAAACAGAATTAGAATAAAATAAGAATTAAACAGAATTCAAATTGGCATTAGCATTAGAATAGAATAGAGAATAGAATATGAATAAGAATAGAATATGAATAAGAATAAGAATAGAATAAGAATAAAATAGAATTGGAATAGAAGAAAATTAGAATAAAATAAGAATTAAACAGAATTGAAATTGCCAGCATTAGAATAGAGAACAGAATATGAATAAGAATAGAATAAGAATAAAATAGAATAGAATTGGAATCGAACAGAAATAGAATAAAATAAGAATTAAACAGAATTCAAATTGGCATTAGCATTAGAATAGAATAGAGAATAGAATATGAATAAGAATAGAATATGAATAAGAATAGAATAAGAATAAGAATAAAATAGAATTGGAATCGAAGAAAATTAGAATAAAATAAGAATTAAACAGAATTGAAATTGCCAGCATTAGAATAGAGAATAGAATATGAAGAATAGAATAATAAGAGCAAAGTAGAATAGAATTGGAATTGAACAGAATTAAAATAGAAGAATTAAATAGAATTAAAATTAGAATAGAATAGAATAGAATACTGGAGAGGATAGAATAGAACAGGAACAGGAATGGAATTAAATGGAATAGATTTCGAATAGGATAGGATAAAAGGTAATCCTTCACTTACAGCTCATTTAATGACTGTTCAAAGTTACGGCATCCCTGAAAAAAGTGACTTACGACCGTTTTTCATACTTATGACGGTTGCAGTGTTCCCTTAGCCACGTGATCCAAACTCAAACGCTTGGCAACTGGTTGATATTTATAACAGTTGCTGTGTCCCACGGACACACGATTTTCTTCTGCGACCTTCTGACAAGCAAAGTCAATGGGGAAGCCAGATTCACTTAACAATCGTGTTATTAACAACTAAAGTGATTCCCTTAACAGCTAGGACAGGAAAGGTCATAAAACAGGGCAAAACTCTCACTTAACAAATGTTTCACTTAGCAACATAAATTTGGGGCTCAGTTGCGGTCGTAAAGTTGAGGACTACCTGTAGAATAGAACAGAACCGAGCAAAACAGTTTTATTTGGCCAAGTGTGCTTAGATGCACGAGGAATTTTTTCTCCAGGGTTGTGGGAGAAATACTCTCTTTTAAAAAGTCTGGGCAGCGATGATCTCTTTAGAACTTTAGTGGCTCACCCTGTAAGATAAGTCAAGTCCTTTCTATCTTTAGCGACCTTATCAAGAAGTTGGAGGCTGCAAAAGGTTAAATTTAACAAACAAGTTTAGAGGGTGAGACCCAGCTTTTGCCCTCTGCCTATATCGCAGTGTTTTTCAAACTTGACAACTTTAAGGTGGGTAGACTTCAACTCCCAGAATCCCCGAGCCAGAATGATTTAAGGTGGGTGGGCTTCCACTCCCAGAATCCCCCAGCCAGCATGCTTTAAGAGGGGAGGACTTCCACTCCCAGAATCCCCCAGCCAGAATGATTTAAGGTGGGTGGGCTTCCACTCCCAGAATTCCCCAGCCAGCATGCTTTAAGAGGGGTGGGCTTCCACTCCCAGAATCCTCCAGCCAGAATGCTTTAAGAGGGAAGGACTTCCACTCCCAGAATTCCCCAGCCAGCATGCTTTAAGAGGGGTGGGCTTCCACTCCCAGAATTCCCCAGCCAGCAGGCTTTAAGAGGGATGGGCTTCCACTCCCAGAATCCCCCAGCCAGCCTGCTTTACGAGGGGTGGGCTTCCACTCCCAGAATCCCCCAGCCAGCCTGTTTTAAGAGGGGTGGGCTTCACTTCCCAGAATTCCCCAGCCAGCATGCTTTGAGGGGTGGGCTTCCACTCCCAGTATCCCCCAGCCAGCCTGCTTTACGAGGGGTGGGCTTCCACTCCCAGAATCCCCCAGCCAGCCTGTTTTAAGAGGGGTGGGCTTCACTTCCCAGAATTCCCCAGCCAGCATGCTTTGAGGGATGGACGTTCACTCCCAGTATCCCCCAGCCAGCATGCTTTACGAGGGGTGGGCTTCCACTCCCAGAATCCCCCAGCCAGAATCATTTAAGAGGAGTGGGCTTCCACTCCCAGAATCCCCCAGCCAGCACACTTCAATTCTGGGAATTGAAGTCCTCCCATCTTAAAAGTTGCCAAGTTTGAAAAACATTGCTCTCATATATTTAATACTCTTCTGCAATAGTCCTATTTTGTGGCCAGGATCCAACCTTCTCTCTGCTTCTCCTTCTTCAGTGACGAGATAAGGGACAATGTCACATTGAAATTCTTGGCCTTGGACCACAAATGGTGAGATTTAAACCTCTACTTGGCCAAGAATGCTTGCGGGGGGGGGGGGGCACTTGATCTAAACCAGACCTGGATATTTTACGCCATTCATGGTCCACCTGTGGCCTTACTCCCACTTCGACCCCTGTTCTTTAGCTGTTCCCTACCTCTGGCAACTCTGCGCATGCGCACACTGGGAACAGGCTCCAGCTGTTCTTCTGCCTCACTGATGTCTGACTCCGAAGGCAGCTGATAACTGGCATACGGCCCTGGCCCCCTCTCTGCCTCTGACACAGAGCCCTCATCAGAGCCTCCCCCAGACTCCAGGTCTGGCCCATCTTCCTCCCCAACCCTCCTCACTGTCTGCCACCAGCTCCACTGACGGGCCACAACACTCTTAGGAGTAAAAGTACCCATACGTCTCGAAAATCTGCAGGTTCAAAGTTGTATTTATTTCCTCCTCAAATTTGTAAGAGAGAGGACGCTGGCAAACTCAACTGAAAAAGAGATTATAAATGTAATCGCCGAGGAAATGTTTAACCGGATCATTTTAGAAGTTTCAATTCCCTGCAGGGAACGGGAGTTTTTCTGACTTTTTTTTTTTAATGGGTGCTGATTTTTACAGTTTCGAGCAGCTGGCAAAGGGGTTTTTTTCCCCTCTCTTTGTACTCTGGGTGTATTTATTAAACGTTAAATTTGTACCCTGTGACTATCATTAAGTGTTGTAGCTTATGATTCTTAAGTCTTATGACGAATGTCTCTTGACTTTTTAATGCACACTGAGAGCTTATGCACAAAGACAAATTCCTTGTGTGTCCAATCACGCTTGGCCAATAAAGAATTGAATTGAATTCTATTCTGGTCTGTTAAGACTTCCTACTCCCCTCTAGCAAAATAACCAATTTAGTCTGACTCTAATAGTTTTTAATAAAGAAATTAATAAAACCACTCATTTACCAAACTAATGAATTTGAGTTGAGCCTCTCCTTAACAACTCTTATCTATCTATCTATCTATCTATCTATCTATCTATCTATCTATCTATCTATCTATCTATCTATCTATCTATCTATCAATCGCTCTCTGTGTATCATCTATCTATTCATCCATCCATCCACCCGATCTATCCACCCGATCTATCCACCCGATCTATCCACCCGATCTATCCATCCATCCATCCATCCATCCATCCATCCATCCGATCTATCTATCTATCTATCTATCTATCTATCTATCTATCTATCTATCTATCTATCTATCTATCTATCTATCTATCTATCTATCTATCTATCTATCTATCTACAGTATCTATTTTTCTTTCTATCTATCAACTATTTATGTCGTTCTATCATTCTATCATCTATATGTATGTATGTAACTATATCAACTATTTATCTATCTATCTACCTACAGTATCTATCTATCTATCTATCTATCTATCTATCTATCTATCTATCTATCTACTATTTATCTATGTTGTTCTTATTCTATGTATCTATCTATCTATCTCTCTATCTCTCTATCATCTATCTCTCTATCTCTCTCTCTCTCTCTCTATCTATCTATCTATCTATCTATCTATGTTGTTCTATTACTCTATCTGTCTGTCTGTCTATCTATCTATCTATCTATCTATCTATCTATCTATCTATCTATCATCTATCTATATCTACTATTTATCTATGTTGTTCTTATTCTCTCTCTCTCTCTCTCTCTCTCTCTCTCTCTCTCTCTCTCTCTCTCTCTCTCTCTCTCTCTCTCTCTCTCTCTAAAGATGCCCCTAATGCTCTTTGGGGTATGTGTTCTGTTAAGATACAGCCTGTTGTGCATTAAAATGGCTTCTACCATAGTGCCTTAAAATGGCTTCTACTGTACAGCACAGTGGAGTCGCCATGGTAATGGCTTCACAGTACTCCACAAAGGGGCTCGCTCAGATAAGAAGTAAAATCCAACATTAAAAATTACATTTGCTCCGGATATTTTCAACAACAGTGGGGTTTTTTCCTGTTTGATACAGAATTAGGATAAATAAATACTCAGGCAACACCCGGATTATCAACTAGTAAATAAATAAAACCACGCATATATCAAGATAACCACTTTGGGCTGATTCTGTCCTTAATTGCTCTTAATAAATAAATTAATAAAAACCACCCCAAAATAACCAATTTGGGCACAGCCCCTAAGACCTCTTCCCGGAATTTGCCAGCCGAGCTGGTTTTTACAAGCTGGATTTTCCCACCCCTTTTAAATGCCAATCCTCTCCGTTACAACTAGCAAATCATTTTCGAAAGTTTTAATCCCGGTGGTAAGAAATCAATGCTCGTGCCCAGGCAAGGTTTTGGCGCGAGTGGCAACATTAGACCGGTGAGCTAAGCCCCCAAAAGCATGATTCACTCCCTTCTTGGAAAAAAACATTTGTTAATAGGATGCTGTCTGCAGAAAAACAAGCCTCAATGAACTTTGTCTGGGCTACGCGTAACTCATACGTGATAAAAGTCCCTCCATCCCATGATTGTGACACATTCCACGCCTCCCAGCTATTGCGCAAAGCAAAACCAGACGTCCCCAGAGGAGATTTGAAAGAGGAATCGGGTTCAAAGTGATCTAATTCTCGATGACGAGAAGGAAGATAAGATTTGGATTGTGGGGCAGGCAAACTCCAGGTTAAAATACAGGATTTTAAAAGAAACTCAAGTGAAACCAATGGGGGATATGGAGTAGTACTAGTACCGTGTTTTCCCCCAAAATAAGGCAGGGTCTTATTTTCTTTTGACCCCTGAAATAAGTCCCTGGCCTTATTTTCGGGGAGGCCTTATTATTTTTGAGGTGCAGGAGGTGGCGAGCGTGGTCCCCTCGTGGCTGGTGCTGGGTTGCAATATTTTCATGGAGGCCAGGTAGGTAGGTAAAAGATAGATGGATGGATGGTTAGGTAGATAACTAAATGATAGATAGATGGATGATTAGGTAGGTACGTAAAAGATAGATAGATAGATAGATAGATAGATAGATAGATAGATAGATAGATAGGTGGGTGGATGGTTAGGTAGTTAGATAAATAAATGATAGATAGATAGATAGATAGATTAGGTAGATAGGTAAGTAAATGATAGATAGATAGATAGATAGATAGATAGATAGATAGATAGATAGATAGATAGATTAGGTAGATAGGTAAGTAAATGATAGATAGATAGATAATTAGGTAGGTAGGTAAATGATAGATAGGTAGATGGATGGATGGTTAGGTAGTTAGATAAATAAATGATAGATAGATAGATAGATAGGATAGATAGATAGATAGATAGATAGATAGATAAGGTAGATAGGTAAGTAAATGATAGATAGATAATTAGGTAGGTAGGTAGGTAAATGATAGATAGGTAGATGGATGGATGGATAGGTAGTTAGATAAATAAATGATAGATAGATAGATAGATGATTAGGTAGATAGGTAAGTAAAAGATAGATAGATAGATAGATGGATGGATGGATGGATGGATGGATGATTAGGTAGGTAAGTAAATGATAGATAGATAGATAGATAGATAGATAGATAGATAGATAGATAGATAGATAGATAGATAGATAAGGTAGATAGGTAAGTAATTGATAGATAGATAGATAATTAGGTAGGTAGGTAAATGATAGATAGGTAGATGGATGGATGGATGGTTAGGTAGTTAGATAAATAAATGATAGATAGATAGATGATTAGGTAGATAGGTAAGTAAATGATAGATGGATGGATGGATGGATGGATGGATGGATGGATGGATGGATGATTAGGTAGGTAGGTAAGTAAAAGATAGATAGATAGATAGATAGATAGATAGATAGATAGATAGATAAGGTAGGGAAAATATAGATAGGTGGATGGATGGATGGATAGATAACATGTTTCCCCGAAAATAAAGCAGGGTCTTATTTTCTTTTGACCCCTGAAATAAGTGCCTGGCCTTATTTTCGGGGAGGCCTTATTATTTTTGAGGTGCAGGAGGCAGCGAGCGTGGTCCCCTCGTGGCTGCTGCCGGGTTGCAATATTTTCGGGGAGGGCTTATTTTAGCCCATGCGCTCAAAAGCTCGATTGGGCTTATTATCCAGGGAGGTCTTATTTTGGGGGAAACAGGGTAGATTTCAGGGAGAGGAAGTACGTCCTAACCCCCCCCCCCACCTAAAAAAAAAAAACACCCCTAAGGAAGAAATACTTTACTTATAAGGACAAAATATCCATTGCTAAGAGAGTTGCTAAGTGAGTTTTGCCCCATTTTACAACCTTGCTTGCCACCGTTCTTAAGGGAATCACTGCAGTCGATACGTTAGCTGTTCTGACCGAGGCTTCCCGAGAGCCTGAAGCAAATTCCTGGTCCTGACAAAAATCCTTTTTATTCATTGAGTGTGAATTCTGCTCCTTCACATCCAGCAAAGTCTTTCAAGGGAGGATTTACAGTCACAGACCTTATCTGGCTGGGAGAGCTGCCAGGATGATATCTGCAGAACTTGGCCAGGAGTCTCGGAGAGTCACGAACCAATGAACTAAGTGTCTCTTGCAAACTCCACTCCCCTTTCGCTCCTCTTTTATGTCCTCTGGGAGGGGCCATTCACCGTCCACCTGTGGTCTTACTCCCAAGTCGACCCCTGTTCTTTAGCTGTTCCCTTCCTCTGGCAACTCTGTTCATGCGCACACTGGGAACAGGCTCCAGCTGTTCTTCTGCCCCACTGATGTCTGACTCCGAAGGCAGCTGATAACTGTCGGACGGCCCTGGCCCCCTCTCTGCCTCCGACACGGAGCCCTCGTCCGAGCCTTCCTCAGACTCCAGGACTGGCCCAGGTTCCTCCCCAACCCTCCTCACTCTCCGAATCTGCAGCCAGGACTGCTGGCTGGTCATAATATTAGCAACACGGATATTAAGTGAATCCAGCTTCCCCATCAACTTTATTTGTCGGAAAGTCACAAAAGGGGATTGTGTGAACCGGCCCGGGGGCCACCGCGACCGTCGTAAATGGGAACCAGTTGCCAAGCCTCTGAATGTTGATCACGCAACCACAAGGATTAACAGATTAATGGAGTTGGAAGGGACCTTCCAGGTCATCTAGTCCAGCCCCCTGCCCAAACAGAAGACAGTTGCCACGGTGGAAAAAACGGTCCAAACTCCCATTTTTCAGTGCTGTTGACCGATCACTAAACCGTTGTAAGTCGAGGATTACCTGTAAATGATGCCCTTTTCCTTCTAGCCTTCGCTTTTGGAGAAGGTTCCCAGAAAGGGGCTTTTCAAAAAGAACCGAAGAAGCTTCGGGAGTTGAAAAGCGAAACATTTTCAAAGAAAAAAAAAGTACATTTGTCTTTCGAAAAGCGCATTTGATCTGGAGGAGGGAGAATCTCCCCGGAGGTTTCGCAAGAAGGGGTTTCTTTCCAAGCGATTGCAACTTGGGAACGGCGAGATTGCAGGAATCGGGAGGTTTTTAAGAATAGCTGGTCAGACGCCTCTGGAGGATTAGATTAGATTAACAGAGTGGGAAGGGACCGTGGAGGTCATCTAGTCAAACCCCATGCCCAAGCAGGAGATCCCCCAATACCATTTCCAACAGATGGCAGTCCAGTCTCTTCTTGAAAGCCTCCATTGGGAGGGAGGGAAGGAAGGATAACAGAATAACAGAGTGGAAGGGACTTTGAAGGTCATCTAGTCTAACCCCACCACCCAAGCAGGAAACCTTATTACACCATTTCCGACAAGATGGCAGTCCAGTCTCTTCTTGAAAACCTCCAGTGGGAGGGAGGGAAGGAAGGATAGCAGAATAACAGAGTGGAAGGGACTTTGGAGGTCATCTAGTCTAACCCCCTGCCCAAGCAGGAGACCCTACTACACCATTTCCGACAAGATGGCAGTCCAGTCTCTTCTTGAAAACCTCCCATGGGAGGGAGGGAAGGAAGGACAGCAGAATAACAGAGTGGAAGGGACTTTGAAGGTCATCTAGTCTAACCCCCTGCCCAAGCAGGAGACTCTACTACACCATTTCCGACAGATGGCAGTCCAGTCTCTTCTTGAAAGCCTCCAGTGGAGGGAAGGGAAGGTAGCAAAAGACCGCTAGCAGAATAACAGAGTGGAAGGGACTTTGGAGGTCATCTAGTCCAACCCCCCCCCTGCCCAAGCAGGAAACCCCACACCATTTCTGACATTTCTGATTCCCAGTTACCTTTAACCCCATCGTACTGGGAATTTAAGACGTGTAAGACGCCAGTGCAAAGCACCTCAAGGCAGGGGAGCGGATAAGATGAGGCGGGGTCTTCAGAGAAGAGACTGAAGGTCCATAGAGGTTCTCCATCATCATCCAGGTCATGGTTGTCCCGGAGGGGCTTATTCTGGAGGCAACTGGACTTCCTGGTTTTTCTTCGAAGACGTTTCGCTTCTCATCCAAGAAGCTTCTTCAGCTCTGAGTGGATGGTGGGGAATGGAAGGATTTATACTCCTTGCAGGCAGCTGGTCATTTATAATAAATGCTTCCATTCCCCTCCACCATCCAGTCAGCAGAGCTGAAGAAGCTTCTTGGATGAGAAGCGAAATGTCTGTGGCACGACAAAACCGCGGTCCACTACAGTGCGCCCGATTAAAGCGCGTCGCTGACGTCATCAGCAGCGCGACAACAGCGACCGCGGAGAAAAAAGGGTGCTTTAAAAAGCGCTTTGAAAGGAAGCCGATTCACGTTAAGGTAAGGGTTAGGGTTAGAGTTAGGGTTAGGTTTAGAGTTAGGTTAAGGGTTTGGGTTAGGTTTAGCGTTAGGTTAAGGGTTAGGTTTAGGGTTAGGTTTAGGGTTAGGTTAAGGGTTAGGTTTAGGGTTAGGTTAAGGGTTAGGTTTAGGGTTAGGTTAAGGGTTAGGTTTAGGGTTAGGTTAAGGGTTAGGTTTAGGGTTAGGTTAAGGGTTAGGTTTAGGGTTAGGTTAAGGGTTAGGTTTAGGGTTAGGTTAAGGGTTAGGTTTAGGGTTAGGTTTCGGGGGGTTAGGTTTAGGGGTTAATTTTAGCTTTAGCGCTCACAGCGTGCTTTTTTCGTCGCGCTGTGATGACGTCAGGTACGCGGTTTCGTCGAGCGCGCTTTAGTCGAACGCGGTTTTGTGGTGGAACCGAAATGTCTTCAAAGAAAGAAAAAAAAACAGAAAGTCCATTTGTCTCTTGAAGGAAAAAAAGGACCTTTGGCCCGAGAGGCTGGAGGGGATTCAGTGGGGAGAAGAGAAGAGAGGATGGAAGGGAGGGATTGAGAGCCCTTCGGGTGAAGAAACCAGGCGATGGGAGTTCTAGCCCTGCCCTTAGGCAGGGAAGCCGGATGGGTGACTTTGGGTCAGTCGCTTTATCACAGCCCAACCCCAGCTGATAGGGTGGCTGTGTGGGGAAAGAGGAGGCAAGAAAGGGAGGGAGGAACCAGGGAGGGAGGGAGGAGAAAGCCAAAAGGGAGGGAGGGAGGAATGAAAAAGGGAGGAAAGACAACAGGAGAAAGGGAGGAAAATGGAAGGGAGAGAGGGAGGGAGGAGAAAGCAAGGAAGGAATGAGCCAAGGAGAGGGGGAGGGGAGAAAGGAAGGAGGAAAGGAGTGAGGAATGAGAAAGGAAGGGAGGGGAGGAGGAAGGGAGGGAGGAATAACAGGAGAAAGGAAGGGAAGAGAAAGGAATGGGAAAAGAAGGGGGGAATGAGAAAGGGAGGGAGGGAGAAAGGGAGGAAGAACGGGAGAATGGAAGGGAGAGGGGGAGGAGGAGGAATGAATGAGAAAAGGAGGGAGGAATGAGAAAGGGAGGAAGGAAGAACAGGAGAATGGAATGGAGGGAGAAAGGAATGAGCAAAGGAGAGGGGGGAGAAAGGAATGAGAAAGGGAGGGAGGAGAACAGGAGAAAAGGAAGACGAAAAGGAGGGAGTAAAAGGGGGAGGAAAGAGAAAAGGAGGAGGGAGGGAGGGAGCAAGGAAGAACAGCAGAAAGGAAGGAGAATGGAAGGGAGGGAGGGAAGAATGAGAAGAGAAAAGGAAGGAGAAAAGGAGGGAGTAAAAGGAGAAGGAAGAAAAAAAGGAAGAGCGGGAGAAAAGAAGAACGGAAGGAAGAGGAGGGGAAAAGGAAAAAGGAAGGGGAACGGGAGGAAAGAAAGAAAGAAAAAGAAGGAAGAAAGAAAGAAAGAAAGAAAGAAAGAAAGAAAGAAAGAAAGAGGGAGAGAAGGGACTTTCTCAGCCCTTTCCAGACTTCCAACTGGACTTCCAACCCCACCAAAGGCGGGGGAGACCGGAGGCCACCGGAGAACAAAACCTGCCGCGCCGTCTTAAAACTTGCCCAGCGTCGACCACGCCCGCGCGCCAGGAAAGCGCCCTGACACGTGTCTGCGGGGTCGTGGGAACGGACTACCCGGGAAGGAGGGGGTGATTGGGACAGAGAGATTCCCCCCCTCCTCTCCTCCCCACCCGTCCCAAACCTTTGGGGACTCCCGTGCCCATTATCCCCTGCCCGGGGGGGCCGCGGAGGATGGGCTTTGTAGTCCGAGGGAGGGGCGTTTCTGGCGGCGAGGAAGGAGGGCTTACCACCACGGCCGTGACGGGCTGGCCCGGGATGTAGGACATGGCTCCGGATGAAAGGAGGCTCCCGGGGAGTCGCTAAAGCCGCTTCGGTCGCTTCGCCTCCGGCGGAACAAAAGCGGAGGGAGCGGGCGCCGAGGCTCCGCCCCCCCACTCCTCGCGGCCACGCCCACCGCCCTGTCAGGCCACGCCCCCGTCTCCTGATTCCTCCTCGTCTTCCTCGGAGAAGGGGAGGGGTTGACGAAGTGGGCGGGGCCTTCCTTTCGGGATGTCGTCCACGTTTAGGCCGGGGGAGGAAATCCGGCCGTGCGGAGGAGGAGGAGGAGGCTCTCTAGGCCTCTTCATCTCTATGGCGTCCGCCGGGCTCTATGGAAGACGCGCGGGGAAAGAGGAGGAGGAAAGGCCACGTGACGTCACAGCGTGGGACGCCGGCGCTCCCAGAAGCCTCTTCGTTCCAAGATGGCGGCGGCGGCAGCGGCCTCTTCGCGGTGAGGTCGGAGGAGGCGAAAGTGGTTGGGCGAGAGCTGAGGAGAGAAAATACACGGCGAGGTAAGAGGGATTTGGGGGTTTAAGGAGGTAGGGAAAAAAAGAGACTTAGAAACTTGCCTGGTTTTTAAAACCTCCATGAAGAAGGTCGGTTTTGAGGTCGTTTCTGAGAACTTTCTCACCCGTGTGACGTCACTACAGGGCCCTTAGAGAGGGTCTGGCTTAGGCCTGTGCCTTTAAATAAGACATTTAATTGCGCCCTTTGCATTTTCTGCTACTGGACGGGTGGTCCTCAACCTACGACCACAATGGAGCCCAGAATTTCTGTTGCTAAGTGAGACGGTTGTTTGAGTGAGTTTTGCTCCACTTTACGACCGTTGCCACGGTTGTTAAGTGAATCACTGCAGTTGGTGAGTCACATGGTTGTTAAGTGAATCTGACTTCCCCCGTTGGCTTTTTTTTTTTGGCAGAAGGTCACAAAAGGAGATCACCGGACCCCAGGATTCTGCAACCGTCATAAGTACGAGTCAGTTGCCAAGCGGCTGAATATAAATCACGTGACTATGGGGATGCAGCATACGGTCATGAGTCACTTTTTTCAGTGCCCTTGTAACTTTGAACGGTCACTAAGTGAACTGTAAATCGTGGACTACCCGTATAAGGAAAACCTCAGAGTTTGCATTGAGTTGGCATGAAGCAATCCTGTTGAACTTCTGCCTGTTAGCAGCACTGTTGTGATCTGACAGATAAATACATGAATAAATTTGTCAGCATCCCCTAGCAGTTTATCTGTTGTATAACCACAGAAAACTAGAGAAAGTATCTGGACCATAAGGAAAGATTGTTGTTGTTAGTTGCAAAGTCGTGTCCGGCCCATCGCAACCCCATGGACAATGTTCCTCCAGGCCTTCCTGTCCTCTCCCATCCTCTGGAGTCCATTGAAGCTCACGCCGGCTGCTTCGGTGACTCCATCCAGCCACCTCCTTCTCTGCCATCCCCTTCTTTTGCCTTCCATCGTTCCCAGCATGAGGCTCTTCTCCAGGGAGTCCTCCTTCTTTCTCCTTAGGTGGCCAAAGCCTTTGAGTTCCCTCTTCAGGATCTGGCCTTCTCAAGAGCAGCCAGGGTGGATCTCCTCTAGGACTGACCGGTCAGATTATCTTGCAGTCCAAAGGACTTGCAGGAGTCTTCTCCAGCACCAGAGTTCAAAGGCCTCAAGAAAAGGAAAGATTAGGCTCTTATAAGCAAACCACAATGGTTGAAAGTCGAGGGTTGCCTTTATTGATTGATCTCTTTTCATTTTATTTGTTACTGAAAGTAATGGCCACTTAGAAGCTTAAGTCAAAAAAAGAAGGCTACCTCAAAAAATTACAGCGAAACAGAAGTTCACCTATCCACTGGATTTTAAGCCCCATTACAGGTAGTCCTCAACCAAAATTTGAGTCCAAAATTTCTATTGCTAAACAAGACAGTTGAGTAAAAGACCAAGGTTGGACTAGAAAACCTCTAAAGTCGTCCCTTCCAACTCTGTTATTCTATACTATTCTTGCTACCGCTGTTAAGTGAATCAGTGCAGTTAAGTTAGTAACATAGTTGTTTTACTTAACAACTGGCTTCATCTGGCTTTGTTTGTCACAAGGTCCCAAAACGGGATCGCAAGACTCCGGGACACTTGTCATAAATATATGCTAATTGCCAAGCATCTGAATTTTGATCACATGATCCACAGGGATGCTGCAACAGTTGTAAGTGTGAAAATAAGTCATAAGCCACTTGTGCTTGAGCCAAGGTGGCGCAGTGGTTAAATGCAGCACTGCAGGCTACTGCTAGATCAGCAGGTCAGCGGTTCAAATCTCACCGGCTCAGGGTTGACTCAGCCTTCCATCCTTCCGAGGTGGGTAAAATGAGGACCCAGATTGTTGGGGGCAATATGCTGACTCTCTGTAAACCGCTTAGAGAGGCCTGAAAGGCCTATGAAGCGGTATATAAGTCTACTGCTATTGCTATTTTCAGCGGTGTTGCAACTTTGAACTAAATGAATGGCTGTAAGCCAAGGACTACCTATTTATTGCACCACATGTGTGACTTAAAGGAATTGATTGCATCACCTGTTCTCTACTGTAGTAGTAGGGTGGACATAAAGTCCCATTCAGAACATGTTATGTTACCGAAGCCTCTCCTAAATTAAAACAAACAGGAACCAGAATAGTAGGACACTGATTGAACCAATCCTTTCAAATTGCAGTGGTAGCTGCATCTTTAAATATGTTTTGCTTTTCATCCAAGACGCTTCTTCAGCTCTGACTGGATGGTGGGGAATGGAAGGATTGATACTCCTTGCAGACAGCTGGTCATTTGCCATTTTTTTAGAGGTAGGAATGGATTTCCAGAGAAAAAAAATTGCAGACTACAGGAACCATTTGCACCACTCAGGTGACCCTGAGGACACAGAGAAACCTCCAAGTGGCCTCAAGGACCCTCTAAAAGGACGCAAATGACCAGCTGTCTGCAAGGAGTAGAAATCCCTTCCCTCCCCCACCATCCAGTCAGAGCTGAAGAAGCTTCTCGGATGAGAAGCGAAACACCTTCAAAGAAAAAACCAGAAAGCCCAGTTGCCTCTTGGAAAAAAAAAAACACCTTTAGCACTGAAAGCACAATGTTTTCATTAACTGCCTAATGTCAGGATGGTTGTATAAATGCCAGGGTTGAGTAATTATGCAAAATATGTACACTGGTAGTCCTCGACCTATGATTACTGCTGAGCCCCAAATTTCTGTTGTTAAGTGAGTTTTGCTCCATTTTTACGATCTTTCTTGCCACAATTGTTAAGTGAATCACTGGAGTTTTAAAGTTAATAACCTGGTGGTTAAGTGAATCTGGCTTCTCTGTTGACTTTGCTTGTCAGAAGGTTGCAAAAGGGGATCTCGTGACCCCAGGACTCTGCGACCGTCATAAATATGAACCAGTTGCCAAGCATCTGAATTTTAATCACATGATCATGGGGATGCTGCAACAGTCAGAAGTGTGAAAAACAGTCATAAGTCACTTTTTTCAGTGCCGTAACTTTCAACGGTCACTAAACCAACTTGTAAGTCGAGGAGTAACTGTAGTGTTTTCCCTGTTGTAAGGGGAAGGAATATTGTTGGTATATAGAATTATTTACTGGCCAAATATGATTGGACACACAAGGAATTTGTCTTTGGTGCATAGGCTCTCAGTATACATAAGAGAATAAAATACATTCATTAAGAATAAAAGGATAGAATAGAATTCTTTATTGGCCAAGTGTGACTGGACACACAAGGAATTTGTCTTTGGTGCATAAGCTCTCAGTATACATAAAAAGGCAAGATACATTCATCACGAATCATAAGGTACAACACTTAATGATACTCATAGGGTACAAATAAGTAATCAAATAGCAATAGCAGTAGACTTATATACCGCTTCATAGGCCTTTCAGGCCTCTCTAAGCAGTTTACAGAGTCAGCATATTGCCCCCAACAACAATCCAGGTCCTCATTTTACCCACCTCGGAAGGATGGAAGGCTGAGTCAACCCTGAGCCGGTGAGATTTGAACAGCCGAACTGCAGAACTGCAGTCAGCTGAAGTAGCCTGCAGTGCTGCATTTAACCACTGCGCCAACTCAGCTCGTAGAGGTGTAAGTAGAAAAATAGGAACCACCTTTGGTGGGAAGGAAACTTTGAGTTTCCTTTGACTTTGAGCCAATAGCAATAGCAATAGCAGTAGACTTATATACCGCTTCATAGGGCTTTCAGCCCTCTCTAAGCGGTTTACAGAGTCAGCATTTCGCCCCCAACAACAATCTGGGTCCTCATTTTACCCACCTCGGAAGGATGGGAGGCTGAGTCAACCCTGAGCCAGTGAGATTTGAACAGCTGAACTGCAGAACTGCAGTCAGCTGAAGTAGCCTGCAGTGCTGCATTTAACCACTGCGCCACCTCGGCTCTTTTATGATACTAGGAAACAATATAAATCGTAAGGACACAAGCAACAAAGCTATAGTCATACAATCATAAGTGGGAGGAGATGGGTGATAGGAACGATGAGAAGATTAATAGTATAGATATATATATATAACTTCTATAATAATATAAAAGATTGCTTTGCAAAAGAGAGAATGCTAGTCTGCATGAGCTCACAGAAGGACATTCTCTCCCTGGCTCACAATCCTAATCGTATTTATAAAGTGTATGGACAAGCCCTGGTTTCCTATAGCAGTATTATTTGTTCTTGTTTCAGACAAAATGGATTTGGTAACTATAATAGACAAAATGATTCTGTAAAAAAAAAATGGATCAGCCCTGAATTTCTGAAACTGGCTTTTGGGTAGAAACAGAGCACAAAACAATTATTCAGGGAGAGAAATGAGAGAGAAATTTGCAAGCTGCTCGAGACCAATTTAAAAAAAGAAATCCAGTTTCCTTGAAAACTCCATAAAATGTTTTATCTCCTGACAAGAAAGAAATCGAGGTTTAAATCTTTTTATTAAATATTTGGCTATTGGTCGTATCCTTTGGATGGTTTTCATCGTTTTAACTGTTTTGTAGTTTTAGAATCGTAAGCCTCCCAGAGTCGCTTGGCTGAGATGGGCGGGGATAAAATTTGAATAAATAAATAATATAATTTGTCCTTCGCTGAGCTTGAAGCAGCTCCAGTGTTTCTTGCTTCTCCCCCCTGTTTTATTTATAATTGTGTCTTCTACTTTCAAACGTAGTCATTTTTTACTTCAAAAACAAATGCACATGCTATTTTTACGGGTAAGTTCTTGCTTTAAGTGGCTTGCTAATCATCGCAGGGCTGTCTTTAATATTAATTTGAGAGCTACTTTGGTCCAGTGCTTAAAAACACCAAGCTAAAAAAGTGGGAGATGATGAATTCTAGTCTCACCTTAGACATGAAAGCCGGCTGGATGACTTGGGGCTGATCACCAGGAGATGGTGAGTTCTAGTCCTGCCTTAGGCATGAAAGCCAACTGGGTGACACTGGGCCAATAACCAAGAAACTGGGAGTTCTAGTTCCTCTTTAAGTATAAAAACTAGCTGAGTAACGTTGAGCCAGTCACGCCTGTTAGACCAACCTACCGTATTTTTCAGAGTATTAGACACTCCGAAGTATAAGACGCACCCAGGGGAGGAAAACAAGGGGGGGAAATCTGCCTCTGCCTCCCAGCCATTTGCCTCCTTGCAACAAACAACAAACAGTACAGACAATATTACACTGTTTGTGGTGTTGCATTTCAGACTATACTTGTACAGATGCTGTTAAAATTGAGGTGGCCTTCTGGAAGTAGAGTTATTCTCTGATATTTAAAAGACAATACAATAGCACTGGGCCTCTTCAGATCAAGCATTTATTTTAAAAAGCTTCTTCATTTTGTTAAGCTGTCTAGAACAACAATAAAGCAGTCTTTTAAAAAATAAGTCTAATAATTTGAACATTTTATAGGCATTTATAGTTATTGACTTTCCGCAATTTGCCCCTTGGAGCAAACAGCCAGTTTCACTTTCAGTTTAAGGAGCCTCCCGATCATCAGCTGTTTCAGGCTGGGGGATTGCCATAGCCTATTGCAGCCTCCACAAGCCCCATTTTCCCTGTTTGCTGCAAGGAGGTAAATTGCTGGGAGGCAGAGGCCAAAGGGTGGGGGACGGTGGGTGGGTGGGGCTACATTCAGCGTATAAGACGCACCCAAATTTTCACCCTCTTTTAAGGGGGGGAAAGGTGCGTCTTATACTCTGAAAAATACGATATCTCACAGGGCGGTGGTTGTGGAGAAAATAGGAAAACGGTGTGTGGGATACGTTTGCCACCTTGAGCTCTTTAATAAAGATTAGTCAATAAAATCTGTTTCTCATTTGTCACCTGGCTCTGTGGAAGGACAGTCTTTGAGCTTCCAAGAAACAGATCTGCATATATCAATGGTTTCCATTTTTCCTCGCAGAAAGCACCATCCGGTAGGAGAGCTGCCCCACCACTCCCTGCCGAAGCCATGGCCGCCGTGGTGGCCAAGCGCGAAGGCCCCCAGTTCATCAGCGAAGCCGCCGTCCGGGGAAACGCAGCCATCCTGGATTATTGCAGGACGTCCGTCTCCGCGCTCTCGGGAGCCACCGCCGGCATCCTCGGCCTCAACGGCCTCTACGGCTTCATCTTCTACTTCCTGGCCTCCGTCTTACTCTCGGTGCTTCTGGTGCTAAAAGCCGGACGGCGATGGAACAAATATTTTAAATCCCGAAGGCCTCTCTTCACCGGGGGTCTGATCGGGGGTTTATTCACATATATTCTCTTCTGGACTTTCCTCTATGGCATGGTGCATGTGTACTAGGAGGAGGAGGAGGAAGAAGAAGACGACGGTATATAGCCAGGACGGTTGTGAGGGGAGACAGCTCGCTACTTCCTTTCGGATGCCCTAGGAGTGGGGATCCCGGCCCATTACTTGCACTCTTCATGCGCTCCCTAAAATACATCAGAAAGCCTCTAGAACCCTGCTAACGAAACAGAATGTGAAACACCCCCCTCCCTCTTTCCTCGGCCTTTAAAAATGACGTGTAAATAACCCATCCTCCACTCCAGAGGACGTCCCGGTCTTCTCGGTTTATCCCTCTGCCGCAAGGCTGCTAGAATTCTGTCCTAACCACCTTTAGCCTCACCTTCCCTTCCGAGACTTTTCCTCGCTGTGTGTAACCAGATCTACTATTTTGGAGAGAGAGAGAGAGAGAAATCTATATCGATATTCCGTGCTTGATCGGTTTTTGTATGCACCTTGATTGAAAGACTTCAGAAGAAAAACACGGTTTTCACAGCCTTAACTACAGGCAGGTTGTAAAGGGGGAGGTGGGTGGGTTGAGGGACGTTTGGCCTGAAGCTGCTTTCACTTCCAAGTAAACATTTGCAACAAGTTCAGTGGGAGTTTTATTTTGAAGTAGGGGGTGAGATTTATAGCCGCCTCCATGGTCACAACCCAGCCAGCATGGCCAAAGATGGGGGATGCTGGATGTTATGTGTCACCTCAAATTCAGTAGAGACCCAGTTTTCTCATACCTACTCAAGATCCTGCAGGGGTCTCCAAACTTGTAGACGTGTGGACTTCAACTGGAGGCTAAAACATATGAAGAACGGTTGCGGGAACTGGGTATGTCTAGTTTAATGAAAAAAAAGGACTAGGGGAGAGATGATAGCAGCCTTCCAATATCTCAGGGGTTGCCACAAAAAAGAGGGAGTCAAACTATTCTCCAAGGCACCTGAGAGCAGGACAAGAAGCAATGGGTGGAAACTAATCAAGGAGAGAAGCAACTTAGAACTGAGGAGGAATTTCCTGACAGTGAGAACAATTAACCAGTGGAACAGAAGTTGCCTCCAGAAGTTGTGAATGCCCCCAACACTGGAAGTCTTTAAGGAGAGGTTGGATAGCCATTTGTCTGAAGTGGTGTAGGGTTTCCTGCCTAGGCAGGGGGTTGGATTAGAAGACCTCCAAGGTCCCTTCCAACTCCGTTACTCCATATACAACTCCCAGAATTCCTTAGCCAGGCAAGGCTGAAGAATTTTGGGAGTTGAAGTCCACACATCTTCAAGTTATCAAATTCGGAGAGCCATGAGGTAGAGGATTACAGTTTTGGTGGATTCAAGAATGAAATAATCAGATAATGTTTTCTATTTCTATTTATTAAATTTATAGGCCGCCCAATCCCGAAGGACTCCGGGCGGCTTACAGAAATAAAATTTTAAGAGAAAGGTTAAAAAACAAACAGAAGAAAAACAGATTAAAAGAAACACATCATGCACCCAGTCTAATCGGGGCTGGATCTCGGTCAAGAGATCAACAGCCCCAGGCCTGCCGGAATAGCCAGGTTTTAATAGCTTTTCGGAAGGCCATGAGAGTGGGTAGGGTCCGGATCTCTGGGGGTAATTCATTCCATAGGGCCGGAGCGGCAACAGAGAAGGCCCTCCCCCGAGGCCCCGCCAGCCGACACTGTCTAGCTGATGGGACCTGGAGAAGGCCCACCCTGTGTGATCTTACCGGTCGTAGGGAGGTGTGTGGCAGAGGACGGTCTCGTAGATATCCGGGTCCTAGGCCATGTAGGCCTTTAAAGGTAATAACCAGCACCTTGAATCGTGCTCGGAGACCAATAGGAAGCCAGTGCAGCTCGCGGAGGATAGGTGCAGTGTGGGTGTACCTTGGTACACCCAGTATCGCTCGCGCGGCTGCATTCTGGACTAACTGTAGTCTCCAAACACTTTTCAGGGGCAGCCCCATGTAGAGCGCATTACAGTAATCCAGTCTTGAGGTGACGAGGGCGTGGGTGACTGTTTGAAGTGCCTTCCGGTCCAAATAGGGCCGCAACTTGGTGGTTTTCTTGCAGACATTTCATCAATGTATCTGATGGTGGGATGTGCTGTCTATTTATATATAATAGCTTGCCGTGGGGTGGGATTTATCAAGAGACAAATAGACTTACCAACTCCCCATCCTTTTAACTTTGGTGCTGCAGTTGTTCTAAAGTTACCGCTCTGAGTATCTCAATTCTTAAACGAGAATCGAATTGCCTTTCCAGTCGCTGGGTCTTGATAAGTCCCAGAAAACTATAAATATCAAACCATCGTTTTGGAATTTTCAATAGGGGTTGGGAGTGGACAGTTGCTTTGCTAACTTTATTTTTGAGCTTCTCAAATGCTGTTGGGTACAAGGTGCTGGGTTAAATCAAGAAGACAAGGCCGCAATGAGGCCAGAAGGATAATGTCACTTCCATGAGGTCCTTCGTGCTCTCTGAGCTTGGTGGTTTTCTTGCAGGCGTTTCATTATCCAACTAGGTAACATCCTCAGTGCTAGAAGGGAGCGGTGTGTGTGCAGGGAGGAGGAGTGTTAGGTGTCCTCTGAGCTTGGTAATTTCTTGCAGACATTTCATTACCCAACTAGGTAACGTCATCAGTGGTAGCAAGTGTGGGAATTGCTCCCCATTAATATATAGTAACACGCCCTGTCAGTACTCTTGTGTGTATGTGTGTGTTTGACACCTTGGTTAGGATTTTGTTCTCTGCTTGTTTGGTGTTAATCTCTTTTTAACTGGGTGTCGGATGGCGAGAGAGAATATATTTTGGTCGTTTTTGTTTCCTTCTTAGCTTTTAATTGAATGGTGTGTAAATGTGATTTATCTCTACGTGTCTATTGATAGCTGATAAGTCTATTTGTCTCTTGACAAATCCCACCCCAGGGCAAGCTGCTATATATAAATAGGCCGTGGCACGACAAAACCGCGGTCCACTAAAGCGCGCCCGATTAAAGCGCGTACCTGACGTCATCAGCAGCGCGACAAATACGACCGCGGAGAAAAAAGGGCGCTTTAAAAAGCGCTTTTAAAGCAAGCCGATTCACGTAAAGGTAAGGGTTAGGTTTAGGGTTAGGTTAAGGGTTAGGGTTAGGTTTAGGGTTATGTTAAGCATTAGGGTTCGGTTTAGGGTTAGGTTAAGGGTTAGCGTTAGGTTTAGGGTTAGGTTAAGGGTTAGGTTTAGGGTTAGGTTTGGGGGGGTTAGGGTAAGGTTTTCGCGTTAATTTTAACTTTACCGCTCACAGCGTGATGTTTTCGTCGCGCTGTGATGACGTCAGGTACGCGCTTTCGTTGAGCGCACTTTAGTCTACCGCGGTTTTGTGGTGGAACCAAATAGGCAGCACATCCCACCATCAGATACACTGATGAAATGTCTGCAAGAAAACCACCAAGCTTGGAGGACCCAACACGCCAACTCTTCTCTTCTGTCTATAAGTTCTGTTTCTTATTGCTTTACAATCATCCTACATCTTCACTCTTAATACAAGAACTCAAACTTGGTTAAAATGTTCTTATTTGTCTAATGCAGGGGCCGGCAACCTTAAACACTCAAAGAGCCACAGAGGTTTAATTCCGAAGCCAACCAGATGTGCGTTTCCCCCCCACACCATAGAGTCTCCTAGCGCAGCGTCCTTTTCCCCCTCCTGATCGGAAGTCCAATTCCCCATCACCATAGAGTCTCCTCCTAGCACGGCATCCTTTTTCCTCTACCTGTCGTAACCGAAAGCCCTATCAATTGTGAAGCTGACCGGCGACGGAGCTGCAGCAGAGGGATGAAAGAGCCACATGCGGCTCCAGAGGCATGAAATAGGCTTATTTCTCCAGTAAACAACAGACCGAGATGTTGTATTCTTAATCTAGGTTTAACGCAGGATCCTGGCTGGCAGGGATGAGAAACAAGCCGTTAAAATGGATATATATATATTTTTTGGCCAGTTCTGGTTCCTTTTTTAAAGAAACGTTGAAGGGACACAAAAACGGCTGCAAACTTTTCGCCCACTTCCTTTTCTTCTTTACATTCTTGAAAGGCCACGTAATCCAGTTTTCATAAACACACAGCAAAGTAACTTTTTTTTTTCGTGCGTACAGAGTTTTGCAAAGAGGCATGGGAGAGAGTATCTATGATCTTGAATCAAAAGATCCTCCTTTTCTGAACACCTCAATGCTTCCTCACTGGTACTTTGGTGAAATAAAAATTCAGGGGGAAACGCACGTTCCCCGCAAATGCATTTTTTTTTTTGTTTAACAATTTCCCCTTTGCGTTCGTTGCTTCTGTGTCCTGACAAAGAAACTGCAAACTTTGGCCTTATATTAAGAGGTGTCCAACCTTGGCCACTTTTGAGACCGGTGGACTTCAACTCCCAGAATTCCCCAGCCAGCCATCTGGGTGTTAAAGCCCACCGGTCTTAAAAGTGCCCGAGATTTTTTATTTATTTTTTATTAACTTTTTTATTTTCCATTTTCATAACATACAATCACATGTATACTATACATAGCCAGTATCCTATAGTATTAAATAGAAATTACATCAGTTCCCCTTGTCATCAACGCCCAAAAAGATAAAAACCCATTATTAGCTCTTCTGCTCTCCATACACCTCTTTCTTCTGCCTCTCTCCTACCTCCTTTCTTTCCTCCATCATCCTTTCCTATTCTACTTCCCCTTCCTTTCTCCTCTCTCTTCATTCCACTCCTTATCCTCCTCATCTTCCCCCCCTTACCCCCTCTCCTATCCCTCTCTTCCCATCTCTCTTCTCTCCTCTGTTTCCCACTCTTCCTCTCTCCTATCTCTCTCTTCCCACCTTTCTTCTCTCCTCTGTTTCCCACTCTTCCTCTCTCCTATCCCTCTCTTCCCATCTTTCTTCTCCCTTCTGTTTCCCACTCTTCCTCTCTCCTATCCCTCTCTTCCCATCTTTCTTCTCCCTTCTGTTTCCCACTCTTCCTCTCTCCTATCCCTCTCTTCCCATCTTTCTTCTCCCTTCTGTTTCCCACTCTTCCTCTCTCCTATCCCTCTCTTCCCATCTTCTCTCCTCTGTTTCCCACTCTTCCTCTCTCCTATCCCTCTCTTCCCATCTTTCTTCTCCCTTCTGTTTCCCACTTTTCCTCTCATTGGTGTATTTCCGCTTCCATATCAATATACTTAACATATCCTAGTTTTAAAGAAAAAATAAGAGAAGACCAGTATACATGTGGGATCAAATTACATTAAAATCTAATACCTCTCGTCAAACCTAATATATATCCCTCCCTCCCCCAACCCCCCCAGCCTTCCCTCCCCCAACTTCCCAGAACCCATACACGGTATAAATCTTTAACAAAAACAGTCTAAAATATATTGGAAAAAAGAATACAAAATTGATAACATCTTTACATTGAACTTAGCCCCTCCTTGCTAAGCTAACTTTAAACAATTTATATCATTCCTGATCTTAATCATAAGCTATCTGGAACTTCTTAGCCCCGTATTTATTTTGTATATAATCAATCCATTTTTTCCAGTCTCGTTTATATCTCTCGTTTGAGTAGTCCTTAAGATATGCAGATATTTTAGCCATCTCGGCTAAATTTGTGACTTTCAATGTCCATTCTTGAATTGTAGGCAAGTCTTCCTTCTTCCAGTGTTGCGCCACCAACAATCTTGCTGCAGTTAGTAGGTGTAACATCTTCTTAAAGACTTCCAGTGTTGGGGCATTCACAACTTCTGGAAACAAGATGTTCCAGGTGGAGCTTCGCTAGCAGCGGTGGCTCTTCTGTCCCGAGGACCGGCCCATAGATTTCCACTGCTCTCCTCTCCTCTCTGCCTTCTGTCCGTCAGGCACTGGACCCAACTGTTCCTCCTCTTCCTCATCAGCCACCTCCAGACCTGGGGGCTGTTTACTCTCCATCTGGGGGCTGACGGACAGCCCAGGCTCCCCCCCCTCCCTGTCTTAACATATCTTAATCATAAGCTATCTGGAACTTCTTAGCCCCGTATTTATTTTGTATATAATCAATCCATTTTTTCCAGTCTCATTTATATCTCTCGTTTGAGTAAGTCCTTAAGATATGCAGATATTTTAGCCATTGGACATCCCTCCTTTATTGCTTTGATTTGACATTGTTAACGACAACTAGAAGCTTGGAAACCAGTGGTGGGTTGCCATTTTTTTTACTACTGGTTCGGGCGCGCAGATGCGCAGAAGCGCCCGGGTGGGCGGGCAGAGTCTCCCGCCGCTGCTATGACCTGCTCACTCGATCCGGGCCGATCCAGGAGCAACCCACTTCTGTTATAAACCTGGTTTATTCCCCTGATACACAATTTATTTAAGCCACGGTGGCGCAGTGGTTGGAGTGCAGTACTGCAGGCTATTTCTGCTGACTGCCGGCTGCCTGCAATTTGGCAGTTCAAATCCCACCAGGCTCCAGGTTGACTCAGCCTTCTGTCCTTCCGAGGTGGGTCGTAAGTGTGGGAAATGGTCCCAAGTCTCTTTTTTTTCACTGCCGTTGTGATTTTGAACGATCACTAAATGAACTGTTGTAACTCAAGGACTACCGGTATTCATGCACCTCCACAGTGAAACCTAAACTGATACACACACTCCCCATTTTGAAAAGACTACATTTTAGCTGTTTAGTAACCGGCCCGTATTTATGGCGGTTTTCAGTATCCTGTGCTTATATGACCAAGATTTACGACATTCTTGATACAGTACAATACAATAGCAGAGTTGGAAGGGACCTTGGAGGTCTTCTAGTCCAACCCCCTGCCTAGGCAGGAAACCCTATACCGTTTCAGACAGATGGCTATCCAACATAAAGACTTCCAGTGTTGGGGCATTCACAACTTCTGGAGGCAAGTTGTTCCACTGATTAATTATTCTAACTCTCAGGAAATTCCTTCTCAGTTCTAAGTTGCTTCTCTCCTTGATTAGTTTCCACCCATTGGCCTTCCTTCCTTCCTTCCTTCCTTCCTTCCTTCCTTCCTTCCTTCACTGTTCCACTGGTTAATTGTTCTGTCAGGAAATTTCTCTAAGTTCTAAGTTGCTTCTCTCCTTGATTAGTTTCCACCCATTGCTTCTTGTTCTGCCCTCAGGTGCCTTGGAGAATAGCTTGACTCCCTCTTCTTTGTGGCAACCCCTGAGATATTGGAAGGCTGCTATCATGTCTCCCCTAGTCCTTCTTTTCATTTAACTAGACATCCCCAGTTCCTGCAACCGTTCTTCATATGTTTTGGTCTCCAGTCCCCTAATCCTCTTTCTTGCTCTTCTCTGCACTCTTTCCAGAGTCTCCACATCTTTTCTACATTGTGGTGACCAAATTCTTGCTGTTTATTTCTAGTTTTGGGCAAAAACGACCCATATATACACGATGGGTTCACTTAACGACGATGCTATCTGCTTAACGCCAAATCATAAAAAAATCACAAAATTCAGTGATGTCCCCCTTTACAACCATCACAACTTACGACTATTGGGCAGGCTGCTTAACGGTCATAAGTTGAGGACTTGCACTGACGGGAGTGGCAGGTCTGTCGTTTGGGATGGAAACAAGCAGTTGCTGGATTATAGGTGGTCCTCTGCTTACAACCGGTTCTCACACTTAACAACCGTGCCAACATCTCCACAGTCAGGTGACTAAAATTTGGTCACTTGGCAACTGGTGCGTATTTACGACGGTCACATTGTTCTGGGATGACGTGATCCTCTTTTGCAATCTTCCCAGCCTGCTTCTAACAAATGAAGTCAATGGGGGAAGCCAGATTCACTTAACGACCACATGATTCACTTAACAACTGCAGTGATTTGCTTAACTCTCGAAACTTTTACACCGCTCCCTTAACTGCCTCGCTTAGCAACGGGGATTTCGGGCTGGACCGGCAGAAGTACAAGAAGTACACCTGTAACCGCTTACGGTTTAAAGCTAGCTTGCTAATGCAAGTTGTAAAATTAACTTCTCGTCAACCAAACTCATTTTTAATATATTAAGATTTGTTTAATACAATTAAATATATTATAAACACTAGCTGTACCCGGCCATGCGTTGCTGTGGCCCAGTCTGGTTAAATAGTTAAAAAAAAAGAAAAGAGAAAGTGCAAGTTTCTAACATGTTTAATTTCACAATGATTGTGGGTATACAATATTTTTTTGTTGTTCCATTGTCTGTGTAGATATATAAATTGTCTGGTTTGCCGACTCTAGAACACGCAACGTACAATTGTCCATGTGAGAAACAATTTTCAATTGCTGGAAAGATTTTAGCAATAGCAATAGCAATAGCAGTTAGACTTATATACCGCTTCATAGGGCTTTCAGCCCTCTCTAAGCGGTTTACAGAGTCAGCATATCGCCCCCAACAACAATCCGGGTCCTCATTTTACCCACCTCGGGAGGATGGAAGGCTGAGTCAACCCTGAGCCGGTGAGATTTGAACAGCCGAACTGCTGAACTGCAGTCAGCTGAAGTAGCCTGCAGTGCTGCATTTAACCACTGCGCCACCTTGGCTCTTTTGGACCGGGCACATTTACTAAAAGCATGCGAAGAAAGAAACATTTCCAGGGTGGTTCCCTCCAGGCAGGGCCATGCCGTTGCCAGCAGCGGCAAGGTTCGTGAGGGTCTTGCCCACCTAGTGGGCCCTGCCACTCGCTGCACTGGCCACAGCTACCACGGCAGAGGCAGCTCCCGTGTGGAAGTGAACCACAGTGGCCCCTGCAAGAGCCACCACAGAGGACGCTCCCCCAGGCCCCAGCCTGGCGTCCTCCAAGCTCCCCGTGTTGGGCAGCTTCCGGAACGATGGGCTGGATGGGGCCCTTCCGGACATGGGAGGGGGAACCCCAGCGTAGGAGGGAGGCTGGCGGTGTCCCCCGTGGGCACAGTGGGGTGGCGGGTGGGAGCTGCCATTGATCAGGACTCGGGGCTGCTGCGCTGGGCGAGGCTGATTGGGGGAGACGGTGCCAGGGCTGTCGGAAGTTGTTGAGCATCTTGGAGGAGCTGTGCTTGGGCTCCCCCAAGTCGGTGGTGCAGGAGAGCGAGACGTCCAGGGGCCGCCCCAGCCCTGCTGCACCTCAGGCTGACGCCGCCGCCCCGTCAGAGCCGCCTTGGCGAGGCCGTAGCTGGCTTGCTGTGAGGGGGAGTGGAGAGTGCATGCGACCGGCCGGGCTGAGGAGACACTCCACCTCCTCTGGAGCTCTGCTGGGCTGGCCGGAGGTAGGCCGGCTTAAGGGTGGGGGGAGGCGGCCGAGGGATGGCGCAGGTGGCGCTCCGCCGCAGACAGCAAAGGCCCAGCGGGAGGGGAGGGGAGAGGGGAGGGAGAGGCCGAAGTGCTTCGGCTCCCCTTGGCGGAAATGGCCAAAGCTCGTCAGAGGAGGGGCGGAAAGGGGAAAGGATGCGGCCGCAGCCCAGCCACACATATAAAGGGACCGTCGGGAGGAAGCCGAAGAGAGGCCGAACTGTTCCGAATATACTATACTCACTAAATGAACGCTATGGTAAACGACACAGCTCAATTCCAACGCCATGTCACACGAAATAATTAAATCAAAATGAAAATAAATCAAAATCTACGAAAATTCAATATAACAATGCAATCGGAAACATTGAAATGGAATCATGAAATATTTAGTATAGCGGGTGTTGCTTTTACGTCCACCAGATGGTGCTGGTTTTCAAAAAAGCATGTTTTTACAAAAATCGTGTTTTTACCTGTCACAGGTGTGACATCTATATCATATACGCATATAAAAACATTCGCATATTCGAATGCAACGTTGTGTCAAAATTTCAAAGCAATCGGTGAAGAACTTTCGGAGATTAGCGATTTTGAACAAACAACCATTACATTTTTATTTATATAGATATGTTGAAATAATTCTCACTCTTAAAAATTGAAAACTAACAAGAACACATACATATCTATGTGTTCTTGTTACTCTTTAATCTTCTTTAAATATATATATAAAGGTAAAGATTCCCCTTGCACATAGGTCCTAATCGTTCCTGACTCTAGGGGGCGGTGTTCATCTCTGTTTCAAAGCCGAAGAGCCAGCGCTGTCCGAAGACGCCTCCGTGGTCATGTGGCCGGCATGACTCAACACCGAAGGCTCATGGAACGCTGTTCCCTTCCCACCAAAGGTGGTTCCTATTTTTCTACTTGCATTTTTTACCTGCTTTCAAACTGCTAGGTTGGCAGAAGCTGGGACAAGTAACGGGAGCTCACTCCGTTACGCGGCGCTAAGGACTCGAACTGCCAACACATACATATACTGGTATGTATATAATTTTCAAGCTGGGACAAGTAATGGGAGCTCACTCCGTTACATGGCGCTAGGGACTCGAACTGCCAACACATACATATACTGGTATGTATATAATTTTCGTCCTTTATTATTTTTCTAAGTAACTCAAATGTGGTGAACATACTTAATGCTGCTTCCTCCCACTTTCCTCACAACAACCCTGTGACCGTATAAAGGAAACGCAGGGAAGGAAACGAGGAAAAAAGACCTGAAAAAAATTAGGAATAGCTTCCAATTTTCTTTGCGGCAATTATAAATAACAAATGCAACATTATCTCTTACTCTATGGTTGTTGTTTTTTATATATATATAAAAACCTCTATGGTCTATTTCTTCTCCTCATCAAAATCACATTCATTTTTCAAAACTTCTTTTTCAGTTCAACCCATTTATTTTTTAAGCGTATAGAAATTCCCGGTGAAGCAGCCATTAGGACTATGGCTTGTGGTTCCGTAGATAATATTCTGATTTAACTCCTGCGACTGGCCATTTCTATGCACCGGTCATAAAATAAGACTTGGGTTTGTGTGTAAATTAGCAATAGCAATAGCAGTTAGACTTATATACCGCTTCATAGGGCTTTCAGCCCTCTCTAAGCGGTTTATAGAGTCAGCGTATCGCCCCCACAATCTGGGTCCTCATTTTACCCACCTCGGAAGGATGGAAGGCTGAGTCAACCCTGAGCCGGTGAGATTTGAACCGCTGAACTAGCAGTCAGCTGAAGTGGCCTGCAGTACTGCACTCTACCCACTGGTAGAGGACATGCCAATGGCCAACCCGTCTTCACGTTGAAGTTATGTCTCATGAGTTGGTTGGATGCTGAGGAATTGTTTATGCATGTTGCAGGAATTTATTTAGCATTCCGGCATAATCCCACAGGCTGGAGAATTGTTTACGCACGTTGCAAGAATTTATTTCGAATTCCCTGAATAATCCCACAGGCTCAGCAATTTGCAGGAAGAGATTCAAAACGGAGAGCAGAATGGAAAGCGGGTGATTAAAAGTCTTAATTATCGTATATTTTCAAACGCCAATGCTCAGGATATGATTAGTCTCAGAGCCGCTTCGAAGTGCGAGACGGGCGGCAAATAAATTTGGTAATCACAGGTAGTCCTCGATTTACGACCACAATTCAGCCCCGAGATTTCTGCTGTTAGGCGAGACATTTTTTAAGTGAGTTTTGCCCCCATTTTACAACCTTTCTTGCCACATTTGTTAAGTGAATCACTGTAGTTGATAAGTTAACAACACAGTTGTTAAGTGAATCTGGCTGCCCCATTGACTTTGCTGGTCAGGTGGTCGCAAAAGGGGATCACGTGACTTTGGGACACAGGAACGGTCATCAGTACGAGTCAAGGTTTGATTTTGGTCACACGGGGCTGCTACAAGGCTCGCTACGTGTGAAAAATGGTCCTAAGTCGGGTTTTTGTCAGCGCCGTCGTAACTCTGAACGGCCACTCAATGAGCTGCTGTAAGTCGAGGACTGCCTGTAATAATGACCGTGGCAAAAGAAAGCAAAGGTAGTATCTACAGTAATAGATGCCTTGGGGGAAATCCCAAAACATCCGGAGCACCGCTTGAAGGCTGTTGGCATTGACAAATTCGCCATCAGTCAATTGCAAAAGGCGGATTTACTCAAAATAGCCGACATCCTGCGACGAGAACTTTTAACACCATCAAATAACCACATCTGCCTTTTTTGGGGTCATGGGAAGGACTTGATTGGGGGGTGGGGGGTGGTCATTTAATCTCTTGTGGGGTTGAGTCAGGACAACTGTGTTTACTGGCCAGATGCCCTTCCTGTTGCCAATGCGGAGTTTTATTCGGCAGATATATCCTCATTGTGCCCTGAGAGAGAGAAATATCAGCCGCTACACCTAGGATCGAACCTGTAGCCTCCTGATTGTGAGGCGAGAGCTCCACCTCTGGGTCACCGCGCAATTCTTGGGAAGGACTCGTTGGGTGGACAAAAATGCCGAATCCATTCCGAACATCTGGCCGACTGCGCGATGAACAATGATAGTAGTTCAGCGTGGACAACTGTCCTCTCCTCAATTGCCTTTTGAGGTACATTTGATAGGCTAGGGATGGCGGTGTTAGGTTATCCAGAAGCCACATAAAAGAGGATTTATATCCGCCACGCGGCTGCGGTCCTTAACGCAGGATTTCCTGGCGTTTGGTTTTGATTTTCAAAAAGTTAAAAATCCTGCCGTGTGTCGATATCCTTGGCTCAGGATGCCGAAAAGGAAGGCCGTTAAGAGCTTAAGCGAATCCCTTCCGAAAGCTTCCTGGGGTCCGTGGTTTCTCTTAATAACGGATGACGTCGTTCCAGAGTCAAAACAGCTTTTAGGTCTCAACCATCTAAAGCTGATCTAACTGGGATGAAGAATCTTCACTCTGGTTCTCAGCCTGATTCCCGTTGATGGTGCTTGCCGGTAAAGTTTTCTTGGGATTCGACCTACACGTAGAAAAGGAAAGTCGGGAAAATTAGCAAAGGCGGAATCTTTGTTTTTCTGGCAGACGTTTCATTACCCAACTAGGTAACATCATCAGGGCTGTTGAGTGGGAAGTTTGCTGCCTGTGTACAGTGTGTGTGTGTGTCTATCTATCATCTATCTATCTGTCTATCTATCTATCTATCTATCTATCTATCTATCTATCTATATCGATTATATCTGTCTATCTGTCTATATATATATATGTATGTATGTATGTATGTATGTATGTATGTATGTAATATTTATGCTGATAAATAAATAAAGGGAGACTAGTATAGATCTATTTCAAGCTATTTAGCTCTCATCAGCTAGCCACACCCTTACTGGGAATCGAACCTGTGTGTGGGTGTGGCTAGCTGATGAGAGCTAAATAGCTTGAAATAGATCTATACTAGTCTCCCTTTATTTATTTATCAGCATAAATATAACAAATGTAACAAAAAAGGCAACAGTAAAAAATATTGGGTTTCTGTCTGGATGGTCTCTTGTGACGAGCCGAAGACAGAGAGTGGAAGTGTGACCTTCCTCCCATATTTGGGCATACCAGGGGTTGTGACTTTAAAAATATATATATATATATATATATATATATATATATATATATATATATATATATATATATATATATATATATATATATATATATATATATATATATATATACACACACACACATACATACATACATACATACATACATACATACATATATGTGGTATTTGTGCTAATAAATAAATAAAGGGAGACTAGTATAGATCTATTTCAAGCTATTTAGCTCTCATCAGGTAGCCATACCCTTCCTGGTATTCGAACCTGGGCTATATTACATCTTAGGCAGACGTCTTAGCCATTAAGCCACAGGCTCTTCTCCTTATCATCTGAAGCCAGGGAAAAAGGTATATATTTAGTGTCACAACCCCTGGTATGCCCCAATTATGGGAGGAAGCTAACTGCTTCCATTATCTGTCAATCGGCTCGTCACAAGAGTCGTGATGGACTTAAGGAACCTTAAAGGAACAAAACAGCCAAGATCCCACACTACTCCTGGAAACACCAAACCTGAAGTAGTCAGCAGCAGCCTGAAGATGACGAATGTGACTTCGTCGAAACGTCGCCAAGACATCTCCAATTCTACGCGGGAGAAAACCCGAACAACTAGAGACCTACATACTAACACCCGCGAAAACCTCAGAAAACATTATATATATATATATATATATATATATATATATATATATATATATATATATATATATATATACTTAAAGTCACATGTGTGTGTCATACATACATACACACACACACATATACATACATACATACACACACACACACATATACACACACACACATATACACACACACATATACACATATACACACACACATATACACATATACACACACACACACATATACACACACACACATATACACATATACACACACACACATATACACATACATACATATATATATACACATATACACATACATATATATACACATATACACATACATAAATATATATACACATACATACATACATACATACATATATATACACATACATATATATATATACATACATACATACATACATACATACATACATACATACATGCAGGTTTTGGTGTATGGTGTATTTGGGTCTTTTCCCATGTAAGATTGAGAGTATCTTGGCGATGTTTCGACCAGGTCCCATTCATCATCTTCAGGTGGTGTCTTCGGCCTCGTGCCTGTGCGAGCAAAGCGTGATCGGAGCTGCCATCCCTCTATAAATACTGGTGTGTGTGTGTGGAGTCCTGGCTCTGTTGCTGGAAGCAGATTGGTTGGCTGTGTTGTAACATAATCAAGATGTTACAACACAGCCAACCTTCTTCCAGCAACAGAGCTAGCACTCCACACACACACACACCAGTATTTATAGAGGGATGGCAGCTCCAATCACGCTTTGCTCGTACAGGCACAAAGCCGAAGACACCACCTGAAGATGATGAATGGGACCTTGTCGAAACGTCGCCAAGATACTCTCAATCTTACATGGGAAAAGACCCAAATACACCAAAACCTGCATACCTGTACCCGTGAAAATGTATGAAAATATATATATATGTATGCATGTATGTATTTCAGCTAATCCTTGACTTACGACCATGACTTGCGACCACCCAGGATTGATGTTGCACAGTGAGAAATTGGTTAAGTGAGTTTTGCCCCATTTCACGACCTTTCCGGCCACACTTGTGAAGTGAATCACTGCAGTTGTGAAGCTGGGAACGTGGCTGTTAAGCGAATCTGGATTCCCCATTGAGCTTGCTTGTCAGAAGGTGGCAAAAGGGGATCACCTGACCCCGGGGCGCTGCAACCGTCATATGTATGAATCAGTTGGCAATCATCTGAATGTAAATCGTGACAGTCAGGATGCTGCAATGGTCATAAATGTGAAAAATGGTCATGTCACTTTTTTCAGGGCTGTTGTAACTTTGAATTGTCACTAAACGAACTGTTGTAAGTCGAGGACTATCTGTAGTAGCGTGTCCTGTGGAGTAATCCCAAAGAGACAATAAAAAGCTAAGAAGGAAGCAAAAAGACTAGAAAATCTGTAGTAGCTTACGCAGCCAGTGGTCTTCTCCGTGGTACTTCCTTGATTGTTGTTCTCTGCTTCATGATTTGACTGGTGTTAATCCCCGCTTATCTGGGTTGCTAGAAAGGATCTGTTCCAGACTTTTGTTTGTTTCCTTCATGGCCTTTGATTGTCTCTTTTGAAATGGTGTGTAAATGTGGTTTATCTCTGTGTGTCTGTAGATGGCTGATGTGTCTGAATGCCAACCTTTCAGGATTCCCTAAAGTTTTTTTGCAACCTTCCAAGGGATATTTTTTTTAGATTACTCAAGGCTTTTGGTGACCTAGAGCCCATCATTTTGAGAGTGACATCTCCATCTTGAGACCAATCACAAAAATGGAAGATCTGATGCAATTTTAAGACTTTCTCTCCCTTCCCTGTACCCCGTTTCAGCATTTGGAAGGTTTACACACTTTGTTTGATGATGTACGTACCATCACATCAACGTAGACGCTTACAAATGCGTGGATAGTCGGTTTTTTTTTACACAGAATAGAATAACAGAGTTGGAAGGGACCTTGGAGGTCTTCTAGTCCAACCCCCTGCTCAATCAGACCTTAAGACAAATTGCTATCCAGCCTCTTAAAAGGCCTCCAGTGACGGAGCAACGCACAGCTTCTGAAGGCAAGTCATTCCACTGATGAATTGCTCTCATTGTCAGGAAATAAGGGATTCTCTATGAATCGAGAATGCTTTGCAGCTGTGGGTGACCTACCTCACTTCCTCGTATTTTTTCCCTCTGTAAAACTCGCTCTTTCGAAGAAGGTACAGCAGCACCAAGTCGCAGAGGAACGCCCCCTGGGTGGGTTGGATGGCAGAAACAATTCCATATGAATGAACAGAGCGGGAAATCCACTCTGCTAAGAGTAATTTTAAAAAAGGTTTCACATTTGCAGTTGCATGCTTATTCTAATGAGGGCTTTTTTATTGTCTTATTGTATTCTATTATTATGTGAATAGAATATAGAGAATTGAATGGAAGTAGGAATAAATAGAATAAAATGAAATACAATAGAATATAGAAGAAGGGAAGAGAACAGAAGAAAAAAGAATAGAATAGTAGAATATAGAAAACAAGAATAGAATAGAATAGAATAGAATAGAAGATAGAAGAGAAGAATAGAATAGAATAGAATATAGAAGAAAAGAATTGAATAGAACAGTATAAAGAAGAGAAGAATAGAATAAAATAGAATATATAATATAATTATATATTATATTATATTCTATAATAATATAGAATAGAATATAGAAGAGAATAGAATAGAATAAAATATAGAAAAGAATAATATAATATTAGAAAAAATAGAATAGACTATAGAAGAGAAGAATAGAAGAGAATAAAGAAGAGAAGAATAGAAGAGAATATAGAAGAGAAGAATAGAATATAGAATAGAATATAGAAGAATAGAATAGAACAATATAAAAGAGAAGAATAGGATAGGATATAGAATAGAATATAGAAAAATAGAATATTGGAATGAAGAGAATCGAATAGAGAAAAGAAGAGAAGACAGAAGAGAATAATAGAATAGAATATAGAAGAGAAGAAAAGAATTGAATAGCAGTATATAGAAGAGAAGAATAGAATAAAATAGAATATAGAATATAGAATAGAATATAGAAGAATAGTATAGAATAGAGTAATAGAATAAAATATAGAAAAGAATAATATAATATTAGAAAAAATAGAATAGAACAAGAAGAATAGAATAGAATATAGAAGAGAAGAATAGAAGAGAAGACTAGAATAGAACAGAATATAAAAGAGAAGAATAGGATAAGATAGGATATAGAATAGAATATAGAAAAATAGAATATTGGAATGAATAGAATTGAATAGAGAAGAGAAGATACAAGAGAATAATAGAAGATAGAATAGGATACAATAGAATATAGACTATAGAAGAGAATAATAGAATAGAATAGAAAATAGTAGAATAGAATATAGAAAATAATAGAACAGAACAGTAGAATAGAATATAGAATATAGAAGAGAAGAATAGAACAGAAGAATAGAATAGAACAGAACAGAATAGCAGAGTTGTAAGGGGCCTTGGAGATGATTATCCAATCTTCTTTTTAAAAAAGATTGGAGATTGGTGTTGGGGTGGGAGAGAGCGAAATATCTGCCTCTACCTAGGCTCGAACTCACAGCCTCCTGATTGTAAGGCAAGAGCTCCACCTCTAGCTCACCGCACCACTCCTAAGGACTGCCTGTAATCCAGCAATTGATTGCCTCCATCCCAAATGATCGACCTACCACTCCCATTAGCGCAAGACTGGATCCCACGTTGATTACCGTTGGGATGATGTTAAATTTCCCTGCCTGGGGGGGAAAAAAACAAAAAAAGGTGAATTTTGTGCACAGATTTTAAAGTTTATGCAGGTAGTCCTTGACTCACAACCACAATGGAGCCCAAAGCATTCTGTCGCTAAATGAGAAAGTCGTTAAGTGAGTTTTGCCCCATCTTGCAACCTTTCTTGCCACGGTGGTTAAGTGAATCACTGCAATTCTTCAGTGAACAACATGGCTTCCCCTATTGATTTTGCTCATCAGAAGGTCGCAAAAGGGGATCACGTGACCCCGAGACACCACAAACGTCATAAATGTGAGTCAGTTCCTAAGCGTCGGAAACAGTCGTAAGTGTGAAAAACAGAAGTCACTGTTTTCAGCGCCGTTGTAACTTCGAAATATCACTAAACTGTTGTAAGTCGAGGACTTCCTGCACTGGTTAGACCATTGTTTCTCAAAATGGGCCCCTTGAAGCCGCGTGGACGTCAACTCCCAGGATTCCCCAGTGGGATCTCTGACTTGGGAATTCTGGGAGTTGAAGTCCACGCGGCTTCAAGTGGCCAAGGTTGAGAAACAAGAGCTTAGAGCCTGGGTATCAAACCCGCTGCATCACGTTGCCGTCACGTGATATATCACAATGTTTTTCCCATTTGCAGAGCTGGGGTGGGCGTGGCCCAATGCGTGATGCATCCGGCATGTGGGCCGCCATTTTGACATCCCTGGCATTGAGCCTTGCACAATTCTCCCAACGGGACTCTTATTATTTAGAATAGAGAATAATTGTTCTGACCGAGGCTTCCCGAGAGCATGAAGCAAACTCCTGGTCCCGACAAAAACCCCTTTTATGAATTCAGTGCGAATTCTGCTCCTTCACATCCAGCAAAGTCTTTCGAGGGAGGATTTACGGTCACAGACCTCATCTGGCTTGGAGAGCTGCCAGGCCGATCTCTGCAGAACTTGGCAAGGAGCCTCTGAGAGTCACGAACCAATGAAGCGAACTAATGGTCTCCTGCAAACTCCACTCCCCTTTCGCTCCTCTTTTATGTCCTCTGGGAGGGGCCATTCACCGTCCACCTGTGGCCTTACTCCCAAGTCGACCCCTGTTCTTTAGCTGCTCCCTTCGTCTGGCAGGTCTGCGCATGCACACACTGGGAACAGGCTCCAGCTGTTCTTCTGCCTCACTGATGTCTGACTCCGAAGGCAGCTGATAACTGTCGGACGGCCCTGGCTTCCTCTCTGCCTCCGACACAGAGCCCTCATCCGAGCCTTCCCCAGACTCCAGGACTGGCCCAGGTTCCTCCCCAACCCTCCTCACTCTCCGAATCTGCTCCGCTGGCTGGCCACAACAATAATAGAGTTGGAAGGGACCTTGGAGGTCTTCTTGTCCAACCCCCTGCTCAAGCAGGAAACCATCATGAGAGCCTCACCTAATGGGATCTTGACCTGACATGATCTCCCCACATAAGACCCACTGACCGTACAAAGCCCTTATAAGCACAACACCGACATTCATATCCCCCAAATTCTGCTGATGATGTTACTTAGCCTGGTCACTAAACATTCAAAACTAAACCCACAAGCTCGGAGAACATACCTGTGCCTTCATCCCACCCGCGAGCTACACATATTCGCCACCTTCGCATATCTGTGGTTTTTTTTTCCCCAGTAGTGATTTGACCTCACCTTGCCGTTCACCATGATATCGAAACGGATCCCGTAAGCTTTGATCAGCGTTCGGAAATCGACATCCGCTGCGCTCCGGTAATACTTGGCAAACCTGAAAAGGAAATAAATCAGAAAATGTCATACGATTTAATTTTCCGAGCTAAAGAAAAATCTTTATTTTTCCCCTTCGGCTTTGTTGCTGTCTGATTATGGGCGGTCCTCAAGTTACAACGGTTCATTTAATGGCCGTTTGAAATTATAACACCACTGGAAAAAGTGACCTATGGCTGTTATTCACTCTTAACGTCCGTTGCAGCATCTCCATGGTCACAAATTTCAGACGCTTGGCAACTGGCATGTACTTATGACGGTTGCAGTGTCCTGTGTGTGTGTGTGTGTGACATGATCCCCTTTTACAACGTTCAGACGAGCAAAATCAGTGGGGTAGCCAGATGTGCTCAACACCCGTGTTCCTAACTTCACAACTGCAGTGATTCGCTTAGCAACTGTGGCAGGAAAGTTGTAAAATGTGGCAAAGCTCCCTCACTTAGCAATGGAAATTTGGGGTTCCATAGGGGTCGTAAGTCGAGGATTAACTCTAACGAAAGTCATTAATTTTATTGTTTATCACCTCTGTTACAAGAATGTCACGAGACTGCCTGCCTTCCCCTGGGAACGATCAGACGAGGCTTCATGGATCAGGGGTGAAATGCTACCAGTGTGCACCAGTGGTGGGTTCCGGATCCCGTCGCAACCGGCATGCTGCGACGGGGCAGGGCGTCCACCACATGCGCGTGCGCTGCGCATGCATGCGTGCGCCACCGCCCTCCGATGCTCCAGCTGCTTGGCGGAGCATCGCGCAGGCCCCGTATGCTGCATACACATATGCAAATGGCCCAGTTGGGTGAAATACCAGTAAAGCGGGCAGGTGGGCACCCAACAGGCATCAGTATGCCCGTACCAGGACGTACTGGCTGTAACCCACCACTGGTATGCATGAACTGGTAGGGATGATTGTCATCGGTTCTGCGAATCGATAGTAAAAAATGAAGCTTTCGAGGATCGTGCAGCTCAGCTTTCCCCCTGCTTTTTAGCAATAGCAATAGCAATAGCAGTTAGACTTATATACCGCTTCATAGGACTTTCAGCCCTCTCTAAGCGGTTTACAGAGTCAGCATATCGCCCCCAACAACAATCCGGGTCCTCATTTTACCCACCTCGGAAGGATGGAAGGCTGAGTCAACCCTGAGCCAGTGAGATTTGAACAGCCGAACTGCAGAACTGCAGTCAGCTGAAGTAGCCTGCAGTGCTGCATTTAACCACTGCGCCACCTTGGCTCATGCTTTTTAAAGCATGTTTTTCCTGCCAGTTTGGGCGAATAGTTAATTGGTGAACCAAAAGCAGAATATGACTGGCAGATTGAAAAAATTTATCGTGTTAATTCATGGATTGCAAGACAGAGACAATTACCAAGCGATATTGTAATCTACTTTGTTACCAGGAAAACAAGGAATGGAATATTACAAGCGACTTACGAAAGCAAATTACGGGTCGCAGGTACTGAAGGGAATTCCCCCTAAAATGTTGAGATCCAGAAATAGCAATAGCAGTAGACTTATATACCGCTTCATAGGGCTTTCAGGCCTCTCTAAGCGGTTTACAGAGAGTCAGCATATTGCCCCCAACAATCTGGGTCCTCATTTTACCCACCTCGGAAGGATGGAAGGCTGAGTCAACCCTGAGCCAGTGAGATTTGAACCGCTGACCTGCTGATCTAGCTGTAGCCTGCAGTGCTGCATTTAACCACTGCGCCACCTCGGGTCTAAGAAAGGATTATGCATTCCTAGTTGATGAATTTAGAAATCGCCAGATACAGTATAAATGGGAGGCTCCTGCAGGATTGGTGGTGAATTACTTAGAAGAAAGATATCGTCTTAATTCAGTTTGGAAGGCAAAAGTTTTTTTACAGTAATGTACTAAAGGCTGGATATACCCACCATCTCCAGGACAAATTAAAAAGAAGAATCAGAAAAATTAACAGGATGTGAGATAGTAAAAAAAGGTTGTATACTTAGGAGTTTATATTACAATTTTAAATGGGAAATTACATAAGTGTAATTATGAACCATTATGGCATAAAATATAGACAGAGATGAATAAACGGGAGAAATCATAATAGTCTTTGCTGGGAAGGGTAACAGTAGTAAAAATGAACGTTTTCTCAAGTTTTTATTTCTTCTTCAAATGATACCAATATTTTTAAAAAGTTGCAAATAAAAAGCGGGGGGAAGGGGGGAAGCTTCCAACAATCGCGCAGATCAGCTATAAGCCGCCCAATCATCGGAAGCTTCTTTTTGCTTTTTAAAATATTTTTCTCCCTGCCTATTTGCCCAAACCAGCAGGGAAAAAATGCTTTACAAAGTGAAAAAAAGATGACAATCAGCTATGCTGATCGTGGCAATCTTTTTTTCCACTTTTTAAAGATTTTTTTTTTACTATCTATTCACCCGAACTGGTATTAAAAAAAACGCTTTAAAGGGTGGGGGGGAAATGGTTCCCACGATCGCATGGCACACCTGACGGTTTTTTCCCACTTCTTAAAGCATTTTTTTTACTACCGGTTTGGGCGAATAGGTAGTTAGAAAGACTTTAAAAATTTAAAAAATGTTGGCCACGCCCACCCAGTCACATGACATTCCCCCCCACCAAGCCATGCCCACCAAGCGACACCCAGAGAACCGGTGGCAAAAAAAAATTACATTTCACCACTGTCATGGATGTGATGCCAGCCGCCGACCCCTCCAGCAGCCGAATCAGAGGAGGAAGAAGAGGGGTGAGTCAGGGACGGCATTAAGGCAACCTGAGAGCTCGGAGAGGGAAGAGGGGATCTGGCAGAGAGAGGGGGGCGGAGCCTGGGCCGTCCATCAGCCCTCAGATGGAGAGTCAACAGCCCCCAGGTCTGGAGGTGGCTGATGAGGAAGAGCTGCGTCCAGTGTCTGATGCGTGTATGCAAAGGAGAGGAGAGCAGTGGAAATCTATGGGCCGGTCCTTGGGACGGTTGCTAGCAAAGCCTCATCCTAGCTCTGCGGGATCAAAGACAGGGGGGGGCAGAGATGAATAGATGTGGCAGACAACTATTCATCTCCCTGCCGGATGGACTTGCTCGCCTGCGGGGAGAGAGAATTTTTTTTGCCGGGGCTGCCGGTAAAACAAAGGTGTCTTTTGAGTTCACTTCAGAGGGTTGGTAGTGTTTAGGGAGCAGAACATGTAGCTCAAGCTTATGCCTCTTGCAGCCATGCAAGGATTCCAAGCTAGGCCCTCACTTGACTCCTCCTTCCTTCCAGCCTGGCTGACCTGATCAATTAAATCCCATCCGGATTTGGCCAACGAAGTCATTTCAGAAAGACCGAACTGCCGAAGTGGCAGACTGAGGATGCTTTGGCCTCCTCCTCCTCCTCCTCCTCCTCCTCCTCCTCCTCCTCCTCCTCCTCCTCCTCCTCCTCCTCCTCCTCCTCCTCCTCCTCCTCCTTTACCTGAAGTTGTATCCAGAGGAGACAGACTTCTCCGCAGATTTGTTGTCTAGGCGACTGAACGAATAGTGAGGGTTACACTCTGACGGTTTTTTATCCAGGTTGCAATCCCATTCGATCTGGATGCCAATCACCCCGCCCTGGATTCAAAACAAAACAGAGGAAGGTTTTCTCCAGTTTTGGCAGAAGATCAGGAAACTGTTTTTCCTCAAAAACCAGGGGAGATTCACCAGACTTGGCATCCTAAATGCAGGTGGTCCTTGACTTACAACTGGTTGCATAACAATTCAAAGTTACAACAGACCCTCCCCCCCAATAGGTATTTATGACCTAGTAATGAAGTTCAGCTGAAAGCCAGCGAGGTGACTTTGGGCCAATCACCAGGAGACTGAGAGTTCTAGTTCCAACTTAGGCATGAAAGCCAATTGAGTGACTTTGGGCCAATCACCAGGAGACTGAGAGTTCTAGTTCCAACTTAGGCATGAAAGCCGGTTGAGTGACTTTGGGCCTATCACCAGGAGACTGAGAGTTCTAGTTCCAATTTAGGCATGAAAGCCAATTGAGTGACTTTCGGCCTATCACCAGGAGTCTGAGAGTTCTAGTTCCAACTTAGGCATGAAAGCCGGTTGAGTGACTTTCGGCCTATCACCAGGAGACTGAGAGTTCTAGTTCCAACTTGGGCATGAAAGCCAGTTGAGTGACTTTGGGCCAATCACCAGGAGACTGAGAGTTCTAGTTCCAACTTGGACATGAAAGCCAATTGAGTGACTTTGGGCCAATCACCAGGAGTCTGAGAGTTCTAGTTCCAACTTAGGCATGAAAGCCGATTGAGTGACTTTGGGCCAATCACCAGGAGTCTGAGAGTTCTAGTTCCAACTTAGACATGAAAGCCAGTTGAGTGACTTTGGGCCAATCACCAGGAGACTGAGAGTTCTAGTTCCAACTTGGGCATGAAAGCTGATTGGGTGACTTTGGGCCAATCGCCAGGAGGCGGTGAGTTCTAATCCACCTTAGGCATGAAAACCAGCTGGATGACTTTAGGCTAATTACCAGGAGCAGGTGAGTTTTAGTCCCACCTTAGGCGCGAGAATTGGCTGGATGACTTTGAGCCAATCCCCAAGAGATCACTTTATGACGGACCACCAGCTAAAAGGAAGAAGCAGACCCCCATTTTTTTTCCATACCTCTGATGCCATCTCCCGAAAATTGCTCCCAGCCCAGCTAACCAGTTTCCCCAGTGAGAAGATGGGGCAGTACGGCTGATCTTCTCCATAGCGACAATTTTTCAAATAAGCATCATTTTGGGTGTCGAGGACATTGGTTCTACATCAGACAGAAAGTGAGAAGGGCATTCAAAAATCACAGTGTCTCGTTATTGCAATGGAGCAGGGTAATCCTCACTTAACGACCATTCGGAAATATGACGGTGCTGAGAACAAATCACCAAGGCTGAAGGGTAAGCTGCTCCGGGTGAGTCCTCGACTTACAACTATTCATTTAGTGACCCTTCAAAGGTGCAATGCCACTGAAAAAAAGTGACCTACGTCCGTGTTTCACACTTACGACCGTTGCCTCGTGGTGACGTGATCAAAATTAAGATGCTTGGCAACTAGTTCATATTTATGACGGTTTCATTGTCCCGGGGGTCATGTCACCTTCTGACGAGCAAAATCAAGGGGAAATCCAGACTTCACTTAACAACCGTGTTAGTAATATAACAAATGCAATGATTCGCCTAACAACGGTGGCAACCGAAGTAGTTGAAATGGGCCAGACTCACTTAAATGTTTCACTTTGCAGCATAAACTTTGGGCTCGATTGTGGTCCTAACTCAAGGACTAGTTGTATCTATAAACAGGGAGCGAAATCCCTTCCCTTCTGGAACTGATGATATTACCTAGTTGGGTGGCGAAATGTCTGCAAGAAAACCACCAATTTTAGAGAGCACTAAGGACCCTGCAGTCCTCCTCCTCCTCCTCCTCCTCCCACCCTTCTTCTCTTCTCCACCCCCTCCTCCTCCTCCTCATTGCAAAGCCCACTACCTTCTAATATGATATTATAGCAATAGCAGTAGCAGTTAGACTTATATACCGCTTCATAGGGCTTTCAGCCCTCTCTAAGCGGTTTACAGAGTCAGCGTATTGCCCCCACAGTCTGGGTCCTCATTTCACCCACCTCGGAAGGATGGAAGGCTGAGTCAACCTTGAGCCGGTGAGATTTGAACCGCCGAACTGCAGATAACAGTCAGCTGAAGTGGCCTGCAGTGCTGCATTTAACCACTGCGCCACCTCGGCTATTACTGTTGTGGCCATGGGCCCCTCCAGCTGCCAAATCAGAGGAGGAGGTGGCATGGGAGTCAGGGACAGCATCAAGGTGGGAGCTCCGAGGGGGAAGAGGGAATGGAGCTGGCAGAGAGGTGGGGGGGGGGGAGGAACCTAGGCCGCCCGTCAGCCCTCAGATGGAGAGTCAACAGCCCCCAGGTCTGGAAGTGGCTGATGAGGAAGAGGAGGAACAGCTGGGTCCAGTAACTGACGTACAGACGGCAGAGGAGAGGAGAGCAGTAGAAATCTATGGGCCGGTCCTTGGGATGGATGTTACGGAAGCCCCACCCTAGCTCTGGGGATAAAAGGCAGGGGGCCGATCAAGAAATGTAAGGAAACAGCCAAGCAGAGAGAGCACAAAGAACCCCACAGTCCTCCTTTTACGACTGTTTTCCACGCCGTTGCCTCAGCCCCATGGTCATGGGATCAAAATTATTAGGACGCTTAGCAACTGGCGTGTACTTTATGACGGTTACAGCAGCCTCCGGGAGTCACGTAATTCCCTTTTGCGACCTTCTGACAAGCAGACTCAATGAGAGTTGCCAGATTCGCTTAACAACCATGTGACTGACTCAACGACGGCAAGAAATTTCGCGAAAGCAGGGCAAAACTCCTTTAGCCACTGTCTTGCTTAGCAATGGAATTTTGGGACCCAACTGTGGTCGTAAATTGAGAATTATCTGCATCGGACTTTTTAAAATAGGAACGCTTGGTCTGGTGGGCACATTGTTCTGTTTTCATGTATCTACTGTTTTCATCATTTTAATGTTTTATGCTGCTGCCTCGGGTCTTAGGGAGTTAAATTTAATTTAAAAAAAATAAGTTAAATAAGTTAATAAGCTCTATTTATTTATTTGTTATTTGTTTGTTTGTTTGTTTGTTTGTTTATTAGACTTATATACTGCCTTCATAGGGCTTTCAGCCCTCTCTAAGCAGTTTACAGATTTTTTTAGCAAATTGAGTCAGCAACTTGCCCCCACAGTCTGGGTCCTCATTTCACCCATCTCGGAAGGATGGAAGGCTGAGTCGACCTTGAGCCAGTGAGATTTGAACCGCTGAACTGCAGATCACAGTCAGCTGAAGTGGCCTGCAGTACTGCAACCCTAACCACTGCGCCACCTCAGCTCTTCTGAAATTTAGAATTTCAGTCTTGTATCAGCACTTAAATCTGACATCTTGGAAAAGCTGTTTATTGTTCCTTTCCTTTTCGTAATCCCCTCTCTCACAAATTTTGATCTACGTATCCACAGAGCCCTTTTCTGGTTCCCCCCCTCCCCTCCACACACACACTTCTTCCAAAATTTGGCAACTTGTTCCTGCTGGCAGAATATTTCTTAGAATGGTGTCAAAAACGATGAAAAGAAAAAAAAAAAGAAGAAGGAAAAAACTTACTTGGAAAAGTTAAACTTGGGGAAACGGATGGTGTTCTTGATGTAAACCGTGAAATTCTCCGCATCGATCAGAAGAGCTGATCTTAAAAATCAATAAATAGGTCGATTAACTGAATTCTTTCAGAATGGAATTGAATTGAATTTTAGAGTCGAATGATTATTCTCTGGGAATAGAATAGAATTAAGAATAGAGTAGAGAATGGAATGGAATAAATTTAGAATAGAATAGAAATAAGAATAGAATAGAAATAAGAATAGAATAGAAATAAGAATAGAATAGAAATAAGAATAGAATAGAAATAAGAATAGAATAGAAATAAGAATAGAATAGAGTAGGATAGGATAGATAGAATAGAATAGAAAAAAATAGAATAGAATAGAATAGAAATAAAAATAGAATAGAGTAGGATAGGATAGAATAGAATAGAAAAAAGAAATAAGAATAGAGTAGAGTAGAGTAGGGAATGGAATAAATTTAGAATAGAATAGAAATAAGAATAGAATAGAAATAAGAATAGAAATAAGAATAGAATAGAAATAAGAATAGAATAGAAATAAGAATAGAATAGAAATAAGAATAGAATAGAAATAAGAATAGAATAGAAATAAGAATAGAATAGAAATAAGAATAGAATAGAAATAAGAATAGAATAGAAATAAGAATAGAATAGAAATAAGAATAGAATAGAAATAAGAATAGAATAGAAATAAGAATAGAATAGAGTAGGGTAGGATAGAATAGAATAGAAAGAAATAAAAATAGAATAGAGTAGGATAGGATAGAATAGAATAGAAAAAAGAAATAAGAATAGAGTAGAGTAGAGTAGGGAATGGAATAAATTTAGAATAGAATAGAAATAAGAATAGAAGAGAGTAGAGTAGGATAGAATAGAATAGAAAGAAATAAGAATAGAATAGAATTAGAAAAAAGAAATAAGAATAGAATAGAGTAGGGAATGGAATAAATTTAGAATATAACAGAATTCAAAATACTGTAGAATAGAATAAAATTTGAAATAGAATAGAAATAATAGACTAGAAATAAGAGTAGAAATAAGAATTGCCTCCTGAAAAAGCACCTTTGACCACCGGAGGTTTCCATATCACGGTGGAATTAGGGGGGGCAGAGAGGTTGGGCTCCCCTTAACTTCAAGTATAAGGTTGGCGTGCCATTTCTCATAGATGCTTTAGCTTGAATTCTATACTGAGTAAGAAAGGGGTTGAGTAGATGACCTCAAGGGACCCTCCCAATTCTAGCCTTCAGGGCCTCAGCTTCTATGGAAAAGTTGTTTTGTTGTTGTTGTTGAACTCACTTGGTTCTGTCTTTCTTCTCCACCGGGCACCAAGCGAGGATTTCACATGTCCCACTGATATTATTCCCCACTTTTATACACCGTCCGGTCTTGATACCTATAGGAGCAAAGAAACAGATTAGAAAAATAGCAATAGCAATAGCAGTTAGACTTATCTACCGCTTCATAGAGCTTTCAGCCCTCTCTAAGCGGTTTACAGAGCCAGCATATCGCCCCCACAGTCTGGGTCCTCGTTTCACCCACCTCGGAAGGATGGAAGGCTGAGTCAACCTTGAGCCGGTGAGATTTGAACCGCTGAACTGCAGATAACAGTCAGCTGAAGTGGCCTGCAGTACTGCACCCTAACCACTGCGCCACCTCGGCTCTAAAATGTCATCCAGGTTATAATTTTGTGAATCCCTGAAATAATTTTCAGGGGGGGGCTCGGTAGGAGGAGAGATAACAGCCGGCACGGTGGTGGATAGGTCAAAAAAGTCAAGATGGCGGTTGCAGCCAAACACACTACGCACAGCAAATGAGTGGAGTTGTAAACTCTCCTTTGCAAACTCCGTTTTGAGAGGTTTTTTTTACCTCCCCTGCATATACCATCAGTCCTCAACTTACAACAGTTTGTTTAGTGACTGTTCGAAGTTACAACAGCACTGAAAAAAGGTGACTGATGACTGTTTTTCACACTTACGACTGTTGTGGCATCCCCGTGGTCCTGTGATCAAAATTCAGACGCTCGGCAACTGACTCGCATTCATGACGGTCGCAGAGGCCCCGGGGTCACACGATCCCCTTTTGCGACGTTCTGGCAAGCAAAGTCCATGGGGAGGCCAGATTCACTTAACAACGGTGTGTAGTTAAAAACTACCGCGATTCATTGAACAGCTACAGCGCGAAAACGGAGCGAAACTCATTCTTCACATATGTCTCGCTCAGCAACAAGAATTTTGAGCTCAATGGTGGTCCTTTTTAGAGAGTCGTTGAGGCCACTTGGGTATTTATCTCTGTCCTCAGGGTCACCTGAGTGGTGCAAATGGGTGTGGAACCTTCTTGGAACTGCTGAAGACTGTGTTGTGACCCTGAGAACACAGAGAAACCTCCAAGTGGCCTCAACAACCCTCTAATGGATGCAAATGACCAGCGGTCTGCAAGGAGTGTAAATCCTTCCGTTCCCCACCATCCAGTCAGAACTGAAGAAGCTTCTTTGGTGAGAAGTGAAACATTTTCAAAGGAAAAACCAGAAAGTCCAGTTGTCTCTTGAAAAAAAAAAAAGCACCTTTGGGACATCTAGATTAGGGTTTTAATGTTTTATTTCTTACGTCTTTATCGCCTGGCACTCTCCTCTTCTTCCCACCTTTGCAAAGTCAGTTTAAGGGTTTAAGGGTTTATTAAACTTGTATGCCGCCCTATTCCCAGAGGGACTCAGGGCGGCTAACAAACCAAGGGGAAGGGAACAATACAAGAACAAACAAAACGAGAAACAAATTAGAAAGACCAGTTTTAAAAAAAAAAAACAGTCACAACAATTCGAGTGGACCTGGGAACTCATCAGCCCCAGGCTTGCTGGAACAGCCAGGTCTTGACGGCTTTGCGGAAAGCCTGAAGGGTGGTGAGGGTCCGAATCTCCACAGGGAGCTCGTTCCAGAGGGCCGGAGCAGCCACAGAGAAGGCTCTCCTCCGAGTAGTCAACAGTCGACATTGGCCGGCGGATGGAATTCGGAGGAGGCCTAATCTGTGGGATCTAATGGGTCTATGGGAGGTAATTGGCAGGAGGATTTTCCCCTTTGTTTAAAAAAAAAGGGTTATTTGAAAAAAATGCCAAGAAGAACAATTAGCCTCCCTTCATCCTATAATTAGCAAAATAGGGATGACTTATTATCTCTAGGGGAATTAAGAGCTCTGTTGCACAGAGGGATTTCAAACACTTTGTCCTTGCTTTTTGCAGTACTTGATTTTAATTAATTACGTTAGTGAGAGGCCCCATTTGATTTTTTTTTTAAACAGATTTCTCTGGGGTTTTTAATCTTGTTACAAAAGGATTTATTTCTCCTCTCCACTTGCCATGAAGTGGTATTGTTCCCTTTGATGTTTTAATCCTGCGTACCTAAGCTGTTGTGCTGAATGCAGTTAAGTGAGATTTTAGGGATATTCCTTGACTTATGACTCAACAATTATAGGTGCTTAAGTGAAACATTTGTTAAATGAGTTTTGCCCTATTTTAAAACCTTTCTTGCCACAGTTGTTAAGAGAATCACCACAGTTGTTAAGTTAGAAGTACGGTTGTTAAGTGGATCTGGCTTCCCCATTGACCTTGGCTTATTAGAAGGTCGCAAAACAGGATCACACGCCCCCCCGGGGGGGCACGGTAACCGTCGTAAATACGAGTGAGTTGCCAAACCTCTGAATTTTGATCATGTGACCATGGGGTTGCTAAAATGGTTGTGTGAAAAAGGGCCGTAAACAATGTTCCCTCTAAGCTGCACACTTGCGCGGCCGCGCACATAACAAGAAAACACTTGGGAAGGACGGGTTAGGTGGAGAAATATGTCAAATGCAGTCTGAACATGGCTGACTCTGAAATGAATGATCATTGACAGAATAAATCTCTATCAGTCAATTTCAAAAGCCAACTTGACCTGAGGTTAGATTAAATTCTGCGAAGAGACCTATAATATTATTAAACATCAACATCTGGCTATCCCCAGCTACCTGGGAAAGGACTGGACAGGTGGACAAAAATACCAAATTCAGCCTGGCTGACTACGCAGTGAAACATTCCCATTATAATAAATTACCATCAGTCAATTGCAAAATGCAGATTGGCTTGGAATAATTCTGGAGCAAGGACTATAATATTACTAGTCGGATACCCGTGCTCCACTATGAAACTATATAATCGGGCTCCTCTCCCCTCCCCTTCTCTCCCTCAAGCTTGCTCCACAGAAGCCTCTCCTTTCCCCTTCTCTCCCTCAGGCTTGCCCCTCAGAAGCCTCTCCTCTCCCCTTCTCTCCCTCAGGCTTGCTCCACAGAAGCCTCTCCTCTCCCCTTCTCTCCCTCAGGCTTGCCCCTCAGAGGCCTCTCCTCTCCCTTTCTCTCCCACAGGCTTGCTCCTCAGAGGCCTCTCCTCTCCCTTTCTCTCCCTCAGGCTTGCCCCTCAGAGGCCTCTCCTCTCCCTTTCTCTCCCTCAGGCTTGCTCCTCAGAGGCCTCTCCTCTCCCTTTCTCTCCCTCAGGCTTGCTCCTCAGAGGCCTCTCCTCTCCCTTTCTCTCCCTCAGGCTTGCCCCCTCAGAAGCCTCTCCTCTCCCCTTCTCTCCCTCAGGCTAGCCCCTCAGAAGCTTCTCCTTTCCCCTTCTCTCCCACAGGCTTGCCCTCAGAAGCCTCTCCTCTCCCCTTCTCTCTCTCAGGCTTGCCCCTCAGAAGCCTCTCCTCTCCCCTTCTCTCCCTCAGGCTTGCTCCTCAGAAGCCTCTCCTTTCCCCTTCTCTCCCTCAGGCTTGCTCCACAGAAGCCTCTCCTCTCCCCTTCTCTCCCTCAGGCTTGCTCCACAGAAGCCTCTCCTCTCCCCTTCTCTCCCTCAGGCTTGCTCCACAGAGGCCTCTCCCCTTCTCTCCCTCAGGCTTGCCCTTCAGAAGCCTCTCCTCTCCGCTTCTCTCCCTCAGACTTGCCCCTCAGAAGCCTCTCCTCTCCCCTTCTCTCCCTCAGGCTTGCTCCTCAGAAGCCTCTCCTCTCCCCTTCTCTCCCTCAGGCTTGCTCCTCAGAAGCCTCTCCTCTCCCCTTCTCTCCCTCAGGCTTGCTCCTCAGAAGCCTCTCCTCTCCCCTTCTCTCCCTCAGGCTTGCTCCTCAGAAGCCTCTCCTCTCCCCTTCTCTCTCTCAGGCTTGCCCCTCAGAAGCCTCTCCTCTCCCCTTCTCTCCCTCAGGCTTGCTCCTCAGAAGCCTCTCCTCTCCCCTTCTCTCCCTCAGGCTTGCTCCTCAGAAGCCTCTCCTCTCCCCTTCTCTCCCTCAGGCTTGCTCCTCAGAGGCCTCTCCTCTCCCTTTCTCTCCCTCAGGCTTGCCCCACAGAGGCCTCTCCTATCTTATCCCCATCTCTCCGTCAGTCTAACTCCTTAGCATCAGAGCATTTCTCAGATGGGGAGGGGGAAGTAGAACGTCTAAGCTCCCAGCCCGCAGGCCAGATGAGTCACGCGCTGGCCACACTCCCACACCCAAGTGGCAGTTGGAACAGAGTTCTTTTCAGGTAGGGAGGGGGAATAGAACGTCTAACTCCTTAGCATCAGAGTGTGTTAATCCAGATATATATATAAATACGTATAAGAAATACTGATGATCGGACGGTCATTTAGAAAAATTCTTTCTTAGCGAGCACCTAGAAGCCAAGATGAACATACATGCCAAATTTAAAGTTTGTAGGCTTTATGGTTCTGGAGATTTGGTGATGCACCTTTGCCTATCCTAAGTCCTTGGGAAGGACTCAGGGAGTAGATAAAAATGCCATATCCAATCTCTCTGAAATAATATTTAATAGCAAATATATACCGTTGCCGGCTATCACGGCTTCTCCCCGGGGACAGTCATTGTCGCGGTAACACAAGGCATCTGGAATACTCGGGTTCTAGAAGAATCAGAAAAGACAAAATCTTCCTTTTACAGGCTTAAAGAACTCAAGGCTGGAAGTCAAGAGGAATTCTTCCAGGATCATATTTTAAGCTGTTCAAGATACAGGGGAGAATGGGATATAAGTCTGACCCTGATGTAGCTGCCTTCTTCTCTAATGAGAAACACTAAAGAAACTCAGTTTGTTTGGCTCAGGGTTTTTAAAGCTTCGACACTTTTAAGATAAGTAGACTCCAATTCCCAGAATTCCTCCGCTGTCAATGCCCTCTCTGTCTCTCTCTCTCCATCTCTGTGTCTCCCTCCCTCGCTCTCTCTCTCTCTCTCTCATATATTTATCCACCTATCTATCTATCTAGAGGTGCGTCACCAATTTTTTTACTACTGGTTTGGGCTCGCTCCCGTGCGTACGAGCATAGAAGTGTCCAGGCAGGTGGGTGGAGCCTCCTGCTGCCGCTACTACTGATTCACCTGATCTGGGTGGAACAAGGAGCTACCTACCTACCTACCTACCTACCTACCTACCTACCTACCCACCCACCCACCCACCCACCCACCCACCCACCCATCCATCCATCCATCCATCCATCCATCCATCCATCCATCCATCCATCTAGCTACTATTTATCTATTGTTCTGGTCCAAGCATACGGTTGCTGTTCCCAGACAGATAAGCTTTACGCAAGTAACTTAAACAGTGGCCTTCTCATGTGGTTTGTCCTCAACCCGTAAGGCAACGTGGAAATGCTCTTTGCCCCTCTTCTCTAGGCGTTTCATGTC
>NW_028261397.1:3253772-3268772 GCF_051295495.1 Thamnophis sirtalis | reverse complement strand
CCCAACAGTGAGAACAATTAACCACTGGAACAGCTTGCCACCAGAAGTTGTGAATGCTTCAACACGGGAGGAATTTAAGAAGAGATTGGACAACCGTTTGTCTTGAATGGTATAGAGTTTCCTACTTGAGCAGGGGGTTGGACTAGAAGACCTCCAAGGTCCCTTCCAACTCTGCTATTCTGGTAGGATATTCATCATTTATTCCCTTCTTGTTTGAACTTGTGTTACCCGGATAGCCATCTCTCCTTGGATCTATGCTCCTCACTGTTTGCACACTCGGTCCTTGTGCTCACGCACATTTCCTTGCACACCTGTCATCCTGGCCAGTTTTAGTCCCATCTTACCTCAGGGCAGGTATCTTGCTGCTGGTTGGGGGTGATGATCAGATTGGTCATTACGAAGAAAACACTTTCACCCTAAAAAAGAGAGGGAAGAAATTAGAAAAGGGTTTGAGAATTTTGCGAGAAAAAGAAGGGAGGGGGGGTGGGAAGGAAGGAAGGAAGGGAAGTGTGAGGGAAGGAGAGCAAGTGAGAAGGAAGGATAGGAAGGAAGGAAGGAATATGAGGAGGAAGGAAGGAGGGAAGGAAGGAGAAAGAAAGAAAGAAAGAAAGAAAGAAGGAAGGGAGGAAGATGAGGAAGTGAAAAGGAAGGAAGGAGAAAAAGTGAGGGGGAGGGAAGGATAGAAAGGGAGGAAGATGAAAAAGTGGGAAGGAAGGAGAGGGAGAGAGAGGAAGGAAAGAAAGTGAGGAGGAAGGAAGGAAGGAAAATGAGAATGGAGGGAAACAAGGAGAAGGAAGGAAAATGAGAATAGAGGGAAACGAGAAGGGACGGAGGAAGGAATGAAGGAAAATGAGAATGGAGGGAAACGGGGAGAAGGAAGGAAGGAAAATGGGAATGGAAGGAAACACGGGGAAGGAAGGAAGGGAAACGAGAAGGGAGGAAGGAAAATGAGAAGGGAGGGAAACATGGAGAAGGAAGGAAAGAAGAAAAATAAGAATGGAGGGAAACGAGAAGGGAGGGAGGAAGGAAAATGAGAAGGGAGGGGGGAAAAAAGGAAAATGAGAATGGAGGGAAACACGGAGAAGGAAGGAAGGAAGGAAGGAAGGAAGGAAGGAAGGAAGGAAGGAGGGAAGAAAAATGAGAAGGGAGGGAAACAAGAAGGGAGAGAGGAAGGAAAATGAGAAGGGAGGGAAACAAGAAGGGGGGAAGAAAGGAAAATGCAAAGAAGGAAGGAAGGAAGGAAGGAAGGAAGGAAGGAAGGGAAGTGAGAATGGAGGGAAACACGGAAGGAAGGAAGGAAGGAAGGAAAATGCAAAGAAAGAAGGAAGGAAGGGAAGTGAGAATGGAGGGAAACATGGAGAAGGAAGAAAAATGAGAAGGGAGGGAGGAAGGAAGGAAGGAAAATGAGAAGAAGGAAGGAAGGAAATCTGTGGCATTTTGTAGGAAGCTGGGAATTGTTGAGCAATCAGAGAACCTCAGCCAATCGGAGCTCACCACTCTTCCCCAATCCTGGACTTTTCAAAAAGATAAGGCCACCAAAACCGTGGGCACAGTTGTGGTGGTAAGCAGAGGTCTGCCGGTACCTGAGGGGGTATGACGTAGTCCACCACGTCCCAAATCCTCTTGCCCATTTCCGAGGTGTTGGTGAAGGCCACGCCCTTCACCTTGGTGATGACCGAGCTTTGGATGGAGGCGTCCACTTCCTGGTACCCTTTCTTGACCAGGAAGACCCACCTAGGGAGGACGGAGAGCAAAGGTCAAGCAATTAAAAACAGCCAATCATGGGTCTGTTTGTGCTGTTTAGAGCTCATTTAACCAGGTTTTGCATTTTGAGAGAGAGCTAATGTTGGAACGTTCAGGAACGTTCTTTGAAGCTGGTGGCTTCTCCTTTGGAATGGATGTGTTTCCATAGAGACCAATAAACGGTGGGGAGAATTATATTAAGAAGGAAGGAAGAAGAAAGAAAAAGAGAGAGAGGGAGGGAGAGGGAGAAATTAAAAGAGAAACAGGGAGAGAGGGAGAGAAAAGAAAGAAAGAAAGAGAGAGGGAGACAAAAGAAAGAAAGAGAGAGAGAGAGAGATGAAGCAAGGAAGGGAGGAGGGAGGGAGAAAGAAGGAATCAAGGAAGGAAGGAAAGAAAGAAAGATAAAATAAGAAAGAAAAAGAAAGAGAGAAATTAAAAGAGAGAGAAAGGGAGGGAGGGAGGGAGGGAGGAAGGGAGAGAAAAAAGAGAGAGAGGGAGAGGCAAAGGGAGGAAGGAAGGGAAGGAGGGAGGGAGAAAGAAGGAATCAAGGAAGGAAGGAAAGAAAGGAAAGAAAGAAAGAGAAAAAGAAATACAGAGAGAGGGAGAGAGAAATCAAAAAAGAGAAACAGAGAGACAGAGAGGGAGGGAGAGAAAAAAGAGAGAGAGGCAAAGGAGGGAAGGAACGGAAGGAGGGAGGGAGAAAGAAGGAATAAGGAAGGAAAGAAAGAGAGGAAAGAAAGAAAAATAAGAGAAAAAGAAAGAAAAAGAGGGGGAGAGAGAGAAATTAAAAGAGAGAAACAGAGAGAAAGAAAGAAAGAAAGAAAGAAAGAAAGAAAGAAAGAAAGAAAGAAAGAAAGAAAGAAAGCAACAGGTTCATATTATCATATGTGGTGGACATGTGGCGAAACAAGGAAATATTGGACTAAAATAAGAACATGGCTAGAGAAAATGTTACAACAAAAAATAGAATTTAGAACAGAGACATTTTTACTGGGTATTCCCCCAGAAAAACACAAGAGAGAGGATACTTATTTCATTATACATGTAACTACAGCAGTGAGAATTGTATTTGCCCAGAATTGAAAATCAAATAAGTTACCAAAAGATGAAGAGACAATTTTAAAAAAAATTAGACTGTGTAGAACAGGTTGACAATGAAAATAAAGGATAAAGAGCAATCGGTGTACTTCAAGACTTGGGGAAGATTTTATGACTGGCTTGAGAAAGGAATCTAGAAAAGAAAGTAAGGGGAAGATACAGAACCCAGACGAAACACTATTAAATGGGAAAGGGGGAAATCAGAAAAGAAAGTACTAAATATACAAGTATATATTCAAGAGTGAGATATAAAAGGGGAAAAAAAAACATAGGATAGATCAGCGAAGGAAAAAGAATAAGAAATGATGCTAAACTATATTTGGCTTTGCAGAAATACTTTCCCAAGAAAACATAAATTGAGATTTGAAAGAGATACCTATAACAACAGAAGAAGAAAGGGAGAGAGGAGAAGAGGACAAGAGGAAGAGGAGGGAAGGAAGAAAGAGGTAAGGAGAGGAGAGTGGAAGGGAGAGAAAAGAGAAGGAGAGAGGGTAGGAAGGGGAAGAGGAAGAGTAGGAGTAGGGGAGAGGTAAGGGAAGAAAGAAGGGGAAGGAGAGGAGGAAGGAAGAAAGTAGAGAAAGGAGGGAGGGAGAAAAGAAAGGGAAAACAAGGTGGTGTTACAACAGGTGGAAGGGATTGTAAATAAAGCAACCCAAACTGTATATTATAATCTTTTAAATGGAATAATAAATGTATAAGAATAACAATTGTGAAGAAGAAGAATAACTATATGAATGTATACCTATAATTGTATGCAAGAGAATAAAAACTTTTCAAAAAGAAAGAAAGAAATTATAAGAAAGAAAAAGAGAGTGAGGGAGAGAGACAAAGGAAGGGAGGGAGGGAGGGCGGGAAGGAGGGAGAAAGAAGGAATCAAGGAAGGAAGTAACGAACGAAAGGAAAGAAAGAAAGAAGGAAAGAAAGGAGAGAAAGAGAAAGAAAATAAGAAAGAAAGAGAGATAAAGGAAGGGAGGGAGGGAGAAAGAAGGAATCAAGGAAGAAAGGAAAGAAAGAAAGGAAAGAAGGAAGGAAAGAAAGAAAGGAAAGAAAGAGAGACGAAGGGAGGGAGGGAGGAAGAAGGAAAAAAGGAAGGAAAGAAAAAAAATAAGAAAGAGAAAGAAAGAGAGAAAGATGGAGGGAGAAAGAAGGAAGGGATAGAAAGAAAGAGAAAGAAAGAGAGAGAGAGAAAAGAAAGAGGAGAAAAAACAAAAGAAGGGAAGGAAGGGGGAGAAAGATAAAATAAAGAAAGAGGAGAAGAGGAAGGAAGGAAGGAAGGAAGGAAGGAAGATTAGATGGCCATCTTTCATGGATGTTGAAACGGTACTCCCCCCCCAGGTCTGACAGGGGGTTGGGCTAGATGATCTCAAGGCCCTTGCAAGCCTCACAGTCTATGATTCTGTCTGAGAAGATTTTCCAAATAGAAGGTCTGCTCCCTGGTGGACCAGAGGACTCAAGGGGGAAGGGACTCTTTTTCTGGAGCTGTTTAAACCAAGGCTGGATGATCTCTTGATGACCCCCAACATAGGCTAGGATAGGAACCAAGAATTACCGGGACTCAAATTCATCGCAGAGTTTACAGGTAGCCCTCGTCTTAACAACGGTTCACTTTGTGACCCTTCGAAGTTACAAACGCACTGAACAAAGGGACTTATGGCCATTTTTCACACTTACGACCTTCGAAGCATCCCCATGGTCACATGATCAGAATTCAGATGCTGGGCAACAGGGTCATATTTATTAGTCCCCTCATCATCCTGGTTGCTCTTCTCTGCACTCTTTCTAGAGTCTCCACATCTTTTTTACAGTGTGGTGATAAAAACTGGTTGTAGTACTCTAGGTGTGGCCTTACTAAGGCTTTATAGAGAGGTATTAGGACCTCCCTTGATCTTGATTATATCCCTCTGTTAATGCAGCTTAGGATTGCATTGGCTTTTTCGGCTGCCGCTGAACACGGCTGGCTCATATTTAACTGGTTATCCACTAAGACTCCAAGATCCCTCTCCCAGTCACTGCTATTAAGCCTGGTTTCACCCCCGTCTATATGTTTAGGTAAAGGCTCCCCTCGCACATCTGTGCTAGTCGTTCCCGACTCTAGGGGGCGGTGCTCATCTCCGTTTCAAAGCCGAAGAGCCAGCGCTGTCCGAAGACGTCTCCGTGGTCATGTGGCCGGCATGACTCAACGCCCGAAGGCGGACGGAACGCTGTTCCCTTCCCACCAAAAGTGATTCCTATTTTTCTACTTGCAATTTTTACCTGCTTTCGAACTGCTAGGTTGGCAGAAGCTGGGACAAGACACGGGAGCTCACTCCGTTACACGGCGCTAGGGATTCGAACCGCCGACCTTCCTGACCGACAAGAGCAGCGTCTTAGCCCTTGAGCCACCGTGTCACCGTCTATAGGTTTATCCCCCTTTTTATCCCCTTAAACAAGTTTGCTCAAACCACCCCCCCCCCCAATTTTTGGCCTCCTATCATAAACATCTACCTAATATGGCACCTACTTTCCCCACCCCCAAAATTCCCCTTTACTTGTGTCAGTTTCACAGTTCATAACTTACTTTTTGCTAGCATAAACTAAGTAATATTTTATTGAAGCCTTTATTAAGGCAACTTCTGTTCCATGGGTTGATTGTTCTCACTGTCAGAAAATTCCTCCTTATTTCCAGGTTGAATCTCTCCTTGGTCAGTTTCCATCCATTGTTCCTTGTCCGGCCTTCGGGTGCCTTGGAGAATAACTTGGACCCCCTTCCTCCTCTCTGGGGCAGCCCCTCAAATATTGGAAGATGCTCTCCTGTCTCCCCTGGTCCTTCTCTTCCCTAGAGTAGCCAGGCCCAGTTCCTGCAACCGTTCATCGTGTGTTTTAGCCTCCAGGCCTTTGATCATCTTTTTTTTATCGTTTTTGCACTTTTCCCAAAGTCTCTTTATTCAGATTAACAGAGTTGGAAGGGACCTTGTAGGTCATCTAGTCCAACCCCCCACCAAAGCAGGAGACCTTACACCATTTCTGACCGATGGCAGTCCAGTCTCTTCTTGAAAGCCTCCAGAGATGAAGCTCCCACAACTTCTGAAGGCAACTTCTGTGTCCATGGGTTGATGGTTCTCACTGTCAGAAGATTTTTCCTTATTTCTAGGAGTTGAATCTCTCCTTGGTTAGTTTCCATCCATTGTTCCTTGTCTGGCCTTCGGGTGCTTTGGAAAATAAGTGGAAGGTGCTCTCCAGTCTCCCCTGGTCCTTCTCTTCCCTAGACCAGCCATGATATCTGCGAGACTGTCTTCTGCCACATACCTTCTGCCAATAAGATCTCACAGGATGGGCCTTCTCCGAGTGCCGTCGACCGGACAATGCTGGCTGGCAACTCCTCGGGGGAGGGCCTTCTCTGTAGCTGCTCCGAACCTATGGAACGATCTCCCCACAGAGATCCGGACCCTTCCCACTCTCTCGGCCTTCCGAAAGTCTACTAAAACCTGGCTATTCCGGCAGGCCTGGGGCTGTTGACCTCATGAATGAGGTCCAGCCCCGCCTAGATTGAGTGCATGACGTGTTTCTTTTAAATCTGTTTCCTCTTCTCTATTTTTAATTTTAATTTTAATTTTAATTTTTTTTAGAATTGTATTCTGTAAGCCGCCCGGAGTCCTTCGGGATTGGGCGGCATATAAATTCATTAAATTTCAATTTCAATTTTCATGCCCAGTTCCTGCAACCGTTTCACTAACTTCACAACTGCAGTGATTTTCGCAACCCCTGTGGCAAGAGTGGTCGTAAAATGGGGCAAAAACCTCATTCAATAACCATCTCGCTCAGCCACAGAAATTTTGGGCTCAGTCGTGGTTGTAAGTCGGGGACTGGCAGTGTGGTCACAACAAAAGGACTCAGATTGGTTGCGTTTCCATGGCAGTTTTGATGAAGCGTAGTGAGGTGGTGTTGAAAGAAATGTCCTTCTGGGTTCGGCTCCAAGTGGGGGAAAAGACACTGGAGACATGGAGGCTGCTTGGAAAGATGGTTTATTGTTGGACACATGGCTTGAGCCCTGGACAGAAAAGGTGACCACATGCTTCAATGTTGGTGGAGAAGAAGAGAAGGGCTGAGGGAGGGGCTTGCTAGGCTTTTTATACCCTGGTTAGTCCCACCTCTCTGTTTCCTGTTCCTGTGTAAGAAATGTATTCTGATTGGTTGTCCGACTCCCATGGGGCCGTGCAGGGGTACTTTCTAGGCTGTGATGAATTCTCAGATGCCATGTGGGGAGTTGAGCAACGTTCCAATATCCCTTCCCCCTGCAGCTGCAGTGGAGAAGTCTTTATTATGTAAAGTGGGCTAGCCTGGCCTTCTCAATGGCCTATTGACAAAGTGGGGATGGGCAGGAAGCTACAGGCAACTATTCCGTCTTTTAAAGCATGTTTTTCTCTTTTCACATCCAGAGAAATATTCAGCCTTTTCAATATTTCCTAGGATATTTCATTTTTTTGGGGGGAGAGGGCTGGATGATAACTTCCCACAGTGGCTTCAAATAGCACGCCTTCCTTCCACATTTTCATTTGCGACGCATCGCTCCTGCCAACATTTGTCTTCCTCACACCATGCAGCTCTTTTAATAACTCCCTGGTTTCATGGAAGGCCCCAATATTGGATGCTGCATTTCCAAATTAAGGCAATAGGGTTTCTGAGCAGATGCAGAGTGTCTCTGCCTCTGGATACCTGCAGATCACCTCTAGGCTTCCTTGCAAACGGAGATGGAACAAGAGATTTTCCCGCTCCACTCACAGGGCCACCCAAATCTCTGCCTGGGGTGGGGGGGAGAAAACCGGGGTTTCCAGGGTCTCTTAAGGCTTTAGGCACCCCAAAAGAGGCTGGCTGGGACGAGGAGACTCCCTAGCACCTTTCTATCAGGAGGAAAAAATGCAAATGGTATTGTAAGAATCCCTCGGGGTTCTCTTAGGTGGATGAGGAGGGAGGGAGGGAGAGAGGAAGGAAGGAGTGAAGGAGAGAGAGAGAGAAAAAGAAAGAAAGAAAGGGAGGAGGAGGGAGAAAAAGAGAAAGAATGAATGAATGAAAGAAAGAAGAGGAGGGAGGGAGAGAGGAAGGAAGGAGTGAAGGAGAGAGAGAGAGAGAAAGAAAGAAAGAAAGAAAGAAGAGGCAGAGAAAGAAAGAATGAATGAAAGAAAGAGGAGGAGGGAGGGAGGGAGGAAGAGGAAGGAGTGAAGGAGAGAAAGAAAGAAAGAAAGAAAGAAAGAGGGGGAGGTAGGAAGAGGAAGTAGGAAGAGAGGAAGGAAGGACAGAAGGTGGAAGGAAGAAAAAAGGAGGAAGGGAGGGAGGAATGAAGGAGAGATAAAGAAAGAAAGAAAGAGAAGAGGGAGGGTGGGGGGAGGAAAGAAAGAAAGAAAGAAAGAAAGAAAGAAAAGGAGAAGGAGGAGGAGGGAGGGGGAGAGGTAGAATGAAACAAAGAGGAGGAGGGAGGGAGGAAGGAAGAGGAAGGAGTAGAGAGAGAGGAAGGAAGGGAAGGACAGAAGGTGGAAGGAAGGAAAGAAAGAAAAAGAAGGAGTGCAGAGAGAAAGCGGGAGGGAGGGTGGAACATAGGAAAGAAAGAAAGGAGGAGGGATGGGGGAAGGAAGGAAATGGAAGGAGTGGGGGGAGAGAAAGGAAGGAAGGGAAGGATGGCGGGTGGAAGAAAGGAAAGGAGAGGGAGTGAGGAAGGAAGGAAAGAAAGAGAAAGGGGCAAGGTGGAAAGGAGGGTGGAAGGAAGGACGAAAAGAACGAAGGACGATCCACAGAGGAATGCTAAGAAAGGAGAAAGAGAGAGAAGGACAAAAAGAAAGGAAAAAAAAATCTCCACTGAATTCACACAACCACAAAACGCAGAGAGACCGAGCTTCTTCTGAACCAACAAGAAAAACCAGCTCCCCCCCAATCTCACGCCAGGCGCTGCTCCGCATGGCAGCTGAATGCAGCCCCCCCCCCTTCCCAAACTGGCTTTTGCACCCAGACCAGTCCAGCCAGGCGGGGATGGAGACCTGGAGAAAAACCCTCCCCTTGTCCACCCTCCCGTAAAGAAAGACCCTTCCCCGATTTTCACCACCTCCCCTTCTTGCCTCCCAACTTGCACCCGGGCGCTGCTGCGCATCCCTTCCTCCCTACCTGCAGAAGAAGCTATTTGCCTCCTCCTCCCTCCCCCTCCCCAAAAAGATAAAATACCAAGGTACCCTCACCCCACGATGTAGACCAGGATGGAGAGCTGGACCGTCCGGTAGAGAATCCCCACTTTCTTGTTCTTGGCGATGACATACTTCTCGGTTTTGTAATCGAAAAGCGAGAAGCACAATTCTCTCCAGGCGATCTGATCCATTGGCGGAGATGCTGGAGCATCCGAGGCGCATCGGATGGAGATGCAGCAGCAGTGAAGGTGGCTCAGCAGGAATGCCAGCCTCATCTAAAACATTGTCGCTGCTGCTGCAGATCCAGCAAGGGTGAGTGTGTGTGTGTGTGTGTTAAATGCTGGTATTTCTCAAACTGAAATGCAAGAGAGAGCTGGAAAGGGACCTCAGAGGTCTTCTAGTCCAACCCCTTGTTCAAGCAGGAGACCCTACACCATTTTAGGCAGGGGGCTGCCCAGTCTCTTCTTAAAAACCTCCAGAGAAGGAAGGAAGGGAGGGAGGGAGGGAGGGAGGGAGGGAGGGAGGGAGGGAGGGAGGGAAGCAGAATAACAGAGTCAGAAAGGACGGAGAATTATAAGCAAAAAAAGGCAGGAAATGTTCACAGCCCACAAGTCAAACTAACTGTCTAGCTTTTTAACCACTCGCATGTAATCAAGAAATACACCTGCTTCTTTCGGTTTTACGCTTATAAGGTCCAAGAAAATGCAGGATCTTTGGGTTAAGCAAAGTTGGACAGAATAGAATAGAATAGCAGAGTTTACAATACAATAGCAGAGTTGGAAGGGACCTTGGAGGTCTTCTAGTCCAACCCCCTGCCTAGGCAGGAAACCCTATACTGTTTCAGACAAATGGCTATCCAACATCTTCTTAAAGGCTTTCAGTGTTGGGGCATTCACAACTTCTGGAGGCAACTTCTGTTCCACTGGTTAATTGTTCTCACTGTCAGGAAATTCCTCCTCAGTTCTAAGTTGCTTCTCTCCTTGATTAGTTTCCATCCATTGCTTCTTGTTCTGCCCTCAGGTGCCTTGGAGAATAGCTTGACTCCCTCTTCTTTGGGGCAACCCCTGAGATATTGGAAGACTGCTATCCTGTCTCCCCTAGTCCTTCTTTCTATTAAACTAGACGTACCCAGCTCCTGCAACCGTTCTTGCTATGTTTTAGTCTCCAGTCCCCTAATCCTCTTTCTTGCTCTTCTCTGCACTCTTTCCAGAGTCTCCACGTCTTTTCTACATCGTGGTGACCAGAACTGGTTGCAGATATTCCAAGTGTTGCCTTACCAAGGCCTTATAAAGTGGTATTAACCCTTCACGTGATCTTGATTCTCTCCCTCTGTTGATGCAGCCTAGAACTGTGTTGGGTTTTTTGGCAGCTGCTGCACACGGCTGGCTCCTATTTAAACGGTTGTCCAGTAGGACTCCAAGATCCCTTTCACAGTTACTCCTATTGAGCAAGGTACCACCTATACTGTACCTGTGCATTTCGTTTTCCTTGCCTAAATGTACAACCTTACTGTTTTCAGCGTTGAATTTCATTTTATTAGATAGTGCCCAATGTTCAAGTTTGTCAAGATCCTTCTGTACCTTAAGCCTGTCTTCTGGAGTGTTGGCTATTCCTGCCATCTTGGTGTCATCTGCACATTTGACAAGTTCCCCATTTATTCCTTCATCCAAATCATTGGTGAAGATGTTGAAGAGAACTGGGCCCAAAACAGAGCCTTGGGGTCCTCCACTGCATACTTCCCTCCATGTAGATGCACTTCCATTGAGGGCTACACGTTGAGTGTGGTTGGTCAGCCAGTTACGAATCCATCTGGTGGTGATGCTGTCTAACCCACATTCTTCTACTTTATCTAGTAGTAGATTATGATCTACCTTATCAAATGCCTTCCTGAAGTCCAAGTAAACTATATCGACGGCATTCCTCTGCTCCACTAATTTTGTCACTTTGTCAAAGAATGCAATAAGATTAGTCTGGCATGATCTGTTTTTGACAAACCCATGTTGGCTTTTGGCTATTACTTTGTTTGCTTCTAGGTGTTCGCTAATTCGTTGCTTGATTATCTTTTCCAGAATCTTTCCTGGTGTTGAGGTCAGGCTGATAGGTCTGTAGTCTCCTGGATCTGATTTCCCCCCCCTTTTTTGAAGATGGGAACCACATCAGCTCTTTTCCAGTCCTCTGGCAGTTCCCTGGTGCTCCAGGATCTCTGAAAGATATAATTCAGTGGTTCTGAGATCTCGTCTGCCAGTTCCTTCAGAACCCTGGGGTGTAATCCATCCAATCCTGGTGATTTGAACTTGTCTAGGGCAGACAGGTGCTCACTTACCATTTTCTTCCCTATTTCAACGTGTGTTCCTAATCTGATTTTTGTGGCGCTGTTTTTGATAGGTTGGACTGTTTTATCCCTTTGTGTAAAGACAGATGCAAAACATGAGTTAAATAGTTCTGCTTTCTCCCTGTTGCTTGTCACCTTCTTGCCACTGTCTCCCAGCAATGGACCAATTGTTTCCTTAACTTTTTTTCTTGTTTTTAACATGTTGGAAGAAGCTTTTTTTTTGTTATTTTTTTTTACTTTTGTGGCAAGTAAAATATAGTTGGAAGGGACCTTGGAGGTCTTCTAGTCCAGCCCCCTGCTCAAGCAGGAGGCCCTGTACCATTACAGATAGGTGGCTCTCCAGTCTTTTCTTAAAAGCCTCCGGTGATGGGTCGTGCACTGTTTCTGGAAGCAAGCAGTTCTACTAATTAATTCTCGGCGCTGTCAGGAAGTTTCCTCTTAGTTCCAGTTTGCTTCTCTTCTTCATTAGTTTCCATCCATTGTTTCTTGTCCGGCCTTCAGGTCATTTGGCGAATAGGTGGAACCCCCCTTCTTTGAGGGGCAGCCCCTCAAATACTGTACTGGAAGACTGCTATGAGCCGAGGTGGCGCAGTGGGTAGAGTGCAGTACTGCAGGCCACTTCAGCTGACTGCTATCTGCAGTTCGGCGGTTCAAATCTCACCGGCTCAAGGTTGACTGAGCCTTCCATCCTTCCGAGGTGGGTGAAATGAGGACCCAGACTGTGGGAGCGATATGCTGACTCTGTAAACCGCTTAGAGAGGGCTGAAAGCCCTATGAAGCGGTAGATAAGTCTAACTGCTATTGCTATTGCTATCCTGTCACCCCTGTAAGAAAAGCAATGATAGCTAAATGTTGTTTTTGCGGGCATCCTACATTTGAAGGGTCCAGTAGTAAGAAATGTAAGAGGGCTTAGAATTATAAGGAAAAAAGGCAGGAAATGTTTACAGCCCAAAAGCCAGACTAACTGGCTAGCTTTTTAACCACAAGAGCTTGCACATAATCTAGAAATACACCTGCTTGTTTCGGTTTTACAAGTTTGCAAGTTTAATAACATTTATATGCTGCCCAATCCCGTAGGACTCCGGGCGGCTTACAGTACAGAATAAATCAAAAATAAAATACAGGGGGGAAAAAAAGATAGATTTAAAAACAGCACACCACACACTCCATTCTAAATGGGGCTGGACCGTATTTTGGGGTCAACAGCCCCAGGCCTGCTGGAACAGCCAGGTTTTAATGGCTTTCCGGAAGGCCAAGAGAGTGGGAAGGGTCCGGATCTCTGCGGGGAGATCATTCCACAGGGCCGGGGCAGCTACAGAGAAAGACCTCCCCCGAGTAGTCGCCAACCGGCATTGCCCGGTCGACGGTACCTGAAGGTACACTTATAAGCTCCAAGTTACGCTTTTAAGTTCCAAGAAAATGCAGGATCTTTGGGTTAAGCAAAGTTGGATAGAATAGAATAGTAGAGTGGGAAGGGACCTTGGAGGTCTTCTAGTCCAGCCCCGTCTAGGCAGGAAACCCTACACCTCTTCAGACAAATAGTTATCCAACATCTTCTTAAAAACTTCCAGTGTTCGAGCATTCACAGCTTCTGGAGGCAACTGTTCCACTGATTAGTTGTTCTAATCAGTTGTTCTCCGTTCTAAGTTGCTTCTCTCCTTGATTAGTTTCCACCCATTGCTTCTTGTTCTACTTTCAGGTTGCCTTGGAGAATAGCTTGACTCCTTCTTCTTTGGGGCAACCCCTGAGATATTGGAAGGCTGCTATCATGTCTCCCCTGTTCCTTCTCTTCATTAAACTAGACATACCCAGTTCCTGCAACTGTTCTTGCTATGTTTTAGTCTCCAGTCCCCTAATCCTCTTTCTTGCTCTTCTCTGCACTCTTTCTAGAGTCTCCGCATCTTTTCTACATCGTGGCGACCAAAACTGAATGCAGGATTCCAAGTGTGGCCTCACCAAGGCCATATAAAGGTGGTATTAACCCTTCACGTGATTCCCTTTACTAATAGAAAAACCAGCTTACAGGGCAAAAGGGTGATGTCAAAAAAAGAGGGAAGAGGGAGGGAGGCAGGCCTGAAGAGAAGTGGGTATAGCCAGTACATTGTTCCGGGGCCCATGGAGCTCAAAGGGGTCCCATAAAAGGAAATTAAAAAAAAAAACATTTTATGTCTGGGGAATTCTGGGTGTTGAAGTCCACCCATTTTAAAGTTGCCAGAGAATAAATTTAATGGCTGCAAGCATAAAATCCCTTTGGAGTTGCCACATCCTGTTCTTCCTCTGCCCCTTGGACCACTCAAATGGAGGATGTTTCTCCCCCCGCCTCCTTTCGTGCTTCCTCTTTTTCTCTATGAGTTCAGCTCCCACATGATTTGGGTCACTTGTCCCCCTGTCCTTCCTCCACAAGGGGCAGGAGGCAAAAAAAAAACAAAACACCACAGAGCAAACACGTGAAAAAATATGTATCTTGCAGCACGATTAAACGATACCGGCCATCAAGCAAAAGCCCCCCCCCCCTCCTTGGACCACTCAAATGGAGGACCTCTATTCTATTCTATTCTCTTCTCTATTCTCTCTTTTCTTCTCCATTCCCATTTGTATTCTATGCTATTCAATTTCCATTCTTATTCTATATTCTCTTCTCATTACTATTCTCTCTTTTCTTTTCTATTCCCATTTGTATTCTATTCTATTCAATTTCCATTCTTATTCTCTATTCTCTTCTCATTTCTATTCTATTCTCTATTCTCTTCTCTATTATTTCCATTCTTTTCTATATTCTCTTCTTTATTCTCTTCTCTATTCTATTCTATTTCCATTCTTATTCTATATTCTCTTCTCATTTCTATTCTATTCTCTCTTCTCTTCTCTATTATTTCCATTATTATTTTCTCTTCTCTATTCTCTTCTTTCTTTTCTCTATTCTATTCTATTTCCATTCTTATTCTATATTCTCTTCTCTTCTCTATTCTCTCTTTTCTTCTCCATTCCCATTTGTATTCTATTCTATTCAATTTCCATTCTTATTCTCTATTCTCTTCTCATTTCTATTTTATTCTCTATTCTCCTCTATTCTCTTCTCTATTCTATTTCCATTCTTATTCTATATTCTCTTCTCATTACTATTCTCTCTTTTCTTTTCTATTCCCATTTGTATTCTATTCTATTCAATTTCCATTCTTATTCTCTATTCTCTTCTCTCTTTTCTTCTCTATTCCCATTTGTATTCTATTCATTTCCATTCTTATTCTCTCTTCTCTTCTCATTTCGATTCTCTTCTCTATTATTTCCATTATTATTTTCTCTTCTCTATTCTCTTCTTTATTCTCTATTCTATTCTATTTCCATTCTTATTCTATATTCTCTTCTCTTCTGTATTCTCTTCTCTCTTTTCTTCTCTATTCCCATTTTATTCTATTCAATTTCCATTCTTATTCTATTTTCTCTTCTCTTCTCATTTCTATTCTATTCTCTATTCTCTTCTCTATTATTTCCATTCTTATTTTCTCTTCTCTATTCTCTTCTCTATTCTATTCAATTTCCATTCTTATTCTATATTCTCTGCTCATTTCTATTCTATTCTCTATTATTTCCATTCTTATTTTCTCTATTCTCTTCTCTATTCTCTTCTATTTCCATTCTTATTCCATATTCTCTTCTCTCTTTTCTTCTCTATTCCCATTT